>NW_027397064.1:71272814-71337036 GCF_003265705.2 Callorhinus ursinus | reverse complement strand
TTTCTTTCTTTCTTTCTTTCTTTCTTTCTTTCTTTCTTTCTTTCTTTTTCTTTCTTTCTTCTTTCTCTCTCTCTCTCTCTCTTTTCTTTCTTTCTTCTTTTTTTTTTAAACCAGGGGTTGTAGAAGCTGATGTCTGATGGGAAGGCATCTTTCAGTAATGTCACCACCCATCAGAAGTGTTATACTGGGACAGGAAAGTAGCAATTCACCCAGTCTCTCAGAAGCCACCTGAGACACAATCCATTCTCAGAAATAGTCCAGCAGCACATCAGTCCACTTTCCTTTCTTGCAGGTATTCTATCTCTTTGAAATGACCCGGTCAGGGATAAGCTTCACAAGTTTTGGTTTCTCAACATCTAACAAAACTGCCTTTACCTAAAGTTTGCTGGCCCAATTAAGAGAAGGAAAGAGGAATCACCTGATTTCCTCCCAATGAATGAGCTTTCATGATGGAAACTTTGCAGCAGCTAGACCCATTCTCTCTGATTACCAAAGACAATGCTGCCATCAGGTACTTCCAGCCAGTGCTCACTGCCAAATGGATGTAGCTGGCTTTGAGAAAAAAGTGCCTAAAACTCTTTCAAATTGGTCATTAAAAAAAATCATCTGTGCTTGGGTACATGGACAGCTTTCTTTTTAAGAAAGATCTTAGAATAAAGGTAAGAGTCCAACAGTCAATAAACCCCGATTTAGGTTTAAAGAGGCACAAAAACACCAAAAAAATCTTAATTTTATTTTTTTTATTTCATGTCCTGGCTGATGACTACTTTCTTAAACTAAATATCCAGTCTCCAGTTATAAAATCTCTATTACTTTTATTTGAAAGGGAAATTCTTAGTCACCTTAAATATATTCAAGGAGTAGCTCTAAAATACACATTTCTACTTAACATCTTCAGATGAACTGAAATGTTTGGGGGGAGTATTAAATAGATGGTTATTTAACCACTTGAACTTTATCAAGAAATTATATAAGGTTTCAAGGAACTGGGCACAAATCAGAGCTCTCTGTGCTCATATTTTGTGCCTAGAATGTCACCGGGCTCAAGAAATCAGTACACAGTGGGCCCCAGGATGTAATAGTCAAAGAAGAATGAGTACTGATTCTGAACAGCTTTACTTTGAAAGGAAGAACGTCAGCTTTCTATGCAATAATTTAATTTGGATTTTAGTTCTATAAACTTTGCAGTTTGGAGACGTTTTTCCAGGTATGCCTCCTTTGAAAACATGTCACCTAATTTGTGCAGTGATGGCATAAACATTGAGACCTTGGCCCAAGACAGAGCAGGTGATCTTGCCCCCAGAAGCAACACATTCTCTGGGCTCTGTGGATGACCTAACTGGGTCTGTCTTTTCTGGACCCTTTGGTGAGTCTAAAGCTGCTTCACGTTAAATACAAATGCTCATATAAATGCTGCTGCCTCTCTGTCATTTGCCCTGTTAATTGTGCCTGTCTGGATGCTCCTAGAGGCCACGGGCTGCGGGGTTTCTCAAAGTCTGTTCAGGGTAATAATCCTTAATGATCCAAAGCCAGAGGGGACCCGGGGGCTCCTGAAGTGACCCACCTAGGCTTACCTTAGTTCACATTTCTGCAGTACCACATGCCGACAGGATTTCTGGACATATACGTGAGGTCATTTTAGAAAAAGTTTGTTATTACGGAAAAATCTGCTTTGTCTCCAGAAACCCAAAATGCCCTCATATGACTTGTACGATGAGAAAGGCTCATTCAGGCCATAAAACAGCCTGGTCTTTTGAATTGCTTCACCAGGGGTTCTGGAGTTCCATTAAAGAGGAATAGACTTATCATACTACCTTAGCAAAAGCCCACACAGGAGTACTGCGCTGCTCCCTATCATCTCTGTTTCTGTGCTTTGGAATACAAATGTAGGGATCCGAAGGGGTACGTGCACCCCGATGTTTATAGCAGCAGTGTCCACAATAGCCAATCTGTCCATCGACAGATGAATGGATAAAGAAGATGTGGTCTATATATACAATGGAATAGTATGCAGCCATCAAAAGGAATGAGATCTTGCCATTTGCAACAATGTGGATGGAACTGGAGGTATTATGCTGAGCGAAATAAGTCAATCAGAGAAAGACATGTATCATATGACCTCACTGATATGAGGAATTCTTAATCTCAGGAAACAAACTGAGGGTTGCTGGAGTGGTGGGGGGTGGGAGGGGGTGGCTGGGTGATAGACATTGGGGAGAGTGTGTGCTATGGTGAGCACATGAATTGTACAAGACTGTTGAATCACAGACCTGTACCTCTGAAACAAATAATACATTATATGTAAAAAAAAAAAAAAAGAAGAAGAAGAAGAAGGTAGTAGGAAGGTAAAAATGAAGGGGGGGAATCGGAGGGGGAGACAAACCATGAGAGACTATGGACTCTGAGAAACAAACTGAGGGTTCTAGAGGGGAGGTGGGTGAGAGATAGTTTAGCCTGGTGACGGGTATTAAAGAGGGCACGTACTGCATGGAGCACTGGGTGTTACAGGCAAACAATGAATCATGGAACACTACATCAGAAACTAATGATGTGGGGCTCCTGGGTGACTCAGTCATTAAGCGTCTGCCTTCGGCTCAGGTCATGATCCCGGGGTCCTGGGATCAAGCCCCGCATCAGGCTCCCTGCTCGATGGGAAGCCTGCTTCTCCCTCTCCCACTCCCCCTGCTTGTGTTCCCTCTCTCACTGTGTCTCTCTCTGTCAAATAAATAAATAAAATCTTTAAAAAAAAAAAACTAATGATGTAATGTATGGTGATTAACAAAACATAATAAAATAAAAGTTTTAAAAAAGAATACGTTCTTGGTTTTAATTTCAGGTCAGCTCCCTGTTGACTTCACACACACACATCTCAGGGGATACTTCAGATTCTGAAGACTTCCATTACCACAAGCAAAGACACTCTAAGAATACCACTTTGCATAACTAACATTTCTCCCCCAGAACTCAGCTCCTTAAATACAGTAACTTTTGTGCCCGTGAAACATTACTAAGAGAGCAACAATGATTATTACTAACCATAATGGGGGGGTGGGGAAGGGAGAGAAAAGAAACTCTTTCTCGCTTCAGAAATAAATTCTAAAGGAATGTAAAAATGAGAATCTGAATACCTAAAGGCAGAAAAGGCAACTGAGAAGACTTAATTCATTCAGCCATGATAGTTGGTTCTCCTCATCAAATCCAAAAACAAGTTTCTATACCAGAACTTACCACATACCACATCAAGCATTCTAAATGATGCAATTCATAATATTTGGGCCCTTTTTGTTAGATTTTATTTTTATTTATTTTTAAATAAGAGCTTTCTTACTGCGAAATGGACAACAGGCACATACCAGAGCCAGATCCAGAGGCAGTCACATCGTAAATCAGATCTTTTAGAGTTTTTCCAGCATTTACCAGATTGCACTCAGAGAGGGGTTCCTCCACATTCTGTCTCTTTTTCTTCCTGTTTGTGCATGGTCGACCTTGGCATGCCCAGATTGTCAGCACCGCTGCCATGGACAGGAGGCAAACTGGCACAGTAATGACAACGGTCAGCTCCATGGGTCCGAGTTTGGGGGCATTTGGAGATGCTTCAGTTAAAAAAGAAAGAACATGACCATAAATCAACCCATTTGAGATACTCTGGAAATTGGAAATGTGATCACCAAAATCTCACATCTTTGATGAGGAGCCACACACTATGCACTTACATGAGTAGGTAAAGATTCTCTGGGGGATAAGCAAAGATGGGGAAAGGGAGTCGAGATCAGGATGCACCCGGAATAATTATGCCAAGTAACCATGGGAGCCAGAATGAGGATCATGGAAAGCACCAGTGCGTGGGATCCTTTTTACATCCTCCAAGGCATTTGACATTTTTCTCTTATCTTCTCCCCATTTTTCAGCAGTCCATCCTTTGAGCACATTCATTCATTCACGACACAAATAATTACTGAGCTCCTGCAATATGTTGCCACTATTCCAGGTGCTGAGATACACCAGTGGTGGTGAGAGCCAAATCCTTGCTCTCATAGTGCTTATGTTCTCACACGCCCACTAAACACATGGATATGCGATACCCAAGCAAGAGGCCCTAAGCACGATGATGAAGCAGAGGCGAAAGCGCGTGATGCCGGGATGCCCCTTTAGAAAGACTGCTCCCGAAGGCTGCTCTGGGAGGAGGTAGGGAACAACACCAGGAGGATCCCAGAGAGGTGCGCTCTGGGCAACGCGAAAGCAAGTGTATGGCCCCGAGATGAGGCCCACTTGGGCTGCTCAGGAACAACCCTTGCCTAGAGCGCAGTAAGCCAGGAGAAAGGCAGAGGACAGTAGGAGGCAACCAAGGGAAAGAGCATGTGGGGTCTGGTAGGCTGAGCGAAGGACTGTGTCTTCTATTCCAAGTAGACGCTGTCTCAGGACTTGGAGCAGGCGAACTAACGATGTGATCTCACTTTCATTCCACCGGGCCGCAGAGGGGCCCAGGAGTAAAAGCGAAGAGACCCATGCAGTCATCTAGGCAGGAGGGGACGGGATGGTCTTGGCTGAACCTTATCTGAAAGAGTAGCACTTTCTTCTCAGTCCCCGTTCATTCTCTATACCCCTTTACTGTTTTGTTTTGTTTTATTTTTATTTTATTTTATTTACTGTTTTGTTTTAATTCCTGGGTTGTATCACTGCCTGGCACGTGGTATATTCATGTTTTTATTTATCTATTATCTGATTCCCTCCAAAGAACGTAGGTTTCGTGAAAGAAAGATTTTTGCCTGCTTTGTTCTCAACTATATCCCTAGTATTTACAACTGGAGATGATTAATAGATAGCTCTTGAATGGCAGAACCACTAAAAGTTCTACTAGTTTTGCTCTTAATAAGTAAGGGATAAGATGTTTAGTTTTAGAAAAATAAGCATGATAATTGAAACCAAGTAACATAAGGATATAATTTGTGACTCTAATAAGAAAATGCAGATAGCCAATTTTTCCAGAGCTCTTCTTGCACTTAAGAAATCTTTTTAATTTAGGGAAAATAGTAAGCCATGAAAAATCTATTATGACAGATATTTTCTGTGTTTTGCAAAGAAATTATTTTGACACTTGAAATGAGCACATAGTTCATTTTCTCTTCATTCACTAAAGACAACCTTAGGATCACCTTAATTTTATCTCCACGTCCTATCATTAGGGATGGTGATTTCTGTTTTTAATAAACCTTAGGAGGTATTTGATAAGAAGAGAATTCTGGAGTCTTATCTTCTCAGACACCAAGGAGAAGTAGAAGAATGCAGGCTTTGGAGAAAGAGAAGCCAAAGTGAGCAGACATTTTCTCCATTTGTGGCTATAATGCCTTAAGCAAACTCACCCTGCCGGAGCTGACAAGGCATACCAAGAGAGAGGGCTGCAGACACACATGGAAAGCAACAGCACAACCCCTGCACCTTAGAATCTAAACAAATGACAGGGATAATGGACTTTGTGAATTAAGCCGTTCCTCAGACTTCCTTCTTTGCAATGACAATCCTGTAGAGCCTATTATATTAAATGCATTTACATTTTACTTACAATATGTCAACCGGAATATGTAAATATACATGCAAAACAGATATTTAATTCTCAAGGAAAAGGAATGGAATTCCTCAAAAATGTGTTCATATGAGTATCATTATAATCCTAAAAATAGGTTTTTTTAGGATTGATAACTAAGAGTTAAAACTGTTAAGTGAACTCTGGAAACAAACATAATCCATGCTCTTCTACTTTGCCAGGGAATTCTGCCAGATCACCAACTTTCCTTCTCCAGAGTGTTTCAGTATTCCTCTGACGTCATCCGAAGTTGTATGAGAACTTGGCCTTGAATGTTCTCATGACAAGATGCTAAGAGTTCTTTGACTTGACTTTGCTTTAGAAATCATTAACTGTGGTACTTGCAACTTCTACCGTTTGCTGTTATAGAAGGGTTTTATTATCCATTACACAGTGATCTTTCAAATCTACATTTCAAGTTGTACTTATATCTTTAGGTCCTCACGATGGTATTCTAGGAATTCTATGAAAGCCACAGAAAGCACTTAATTTCTTGCAACCTACATAAACATCTGCTTAAATATATTTTTAAAATCAAAATAAAATTTAAAAAATAAAATTCCACTATTAGATTCATTTATATGGCTGTATCTTATTTCAATATATGTTATCAGGAGCTATGCATATAAACATTACAGTTAAAAAGCTTGTTGATTGTCTTCATTTTAGTAAAGCACTATTAAGCGGAGCTCAAATCATCACTATGGCAACCAATAAAGAGGCAAAAGGTCAGCAACCCTGAAAATAGAATACTCTCTATAAAAGTGTACTGCTCTAGTGAAGGTTACTGCTCTCAGAGATGTTTATTACAGATGGGCAATGTTTCTACTTTTGTGAACAAATTTACTGATAGGAGTTAGTAATAAAAAAAGATTACTCAGCTAGAAAAAGGCTAGCAACAACATCCAGAAAGAGCTCCTTAAACACTGAGCAATTTTTAAAGCAAACATTTGTAAAACTATCTTCTAAACCAAATGTTGATTGTAATCTCTACAGGAGATAAATGAAGAAAAACTGTAGTCTACACCCAATGAGTCATGGCAAAAGAGATAGTAGTGCAGTTAAGAATACATTTTAATAAGTTACCTTTGATGAGCACTTTATTTTTTCTAGCAGGTTTTACATTCTCGATCATAGGAGAACTCTTATTATCCCATAATTTCCAATCTGAGATTGTCTGGGCCAAATGAAATGCATGCTCCATATTATAAGCAGTTCCATGGGGGGATATGTTAATCCCAAAAGTGAGGTCTGGGGAACGCTGCATTGTCCATTCATGTTATTTCATTCCCGAGCAAATTAAATGGAATAGAATGGGGGGGGGGGGAGAGGAAGCACCAGCCCAGAGGGGTGAGAGCCTAGGTCACAAATATCTCCCCTGTATAAGCTCTATGATACACTGAATCGAGACAACATAGGGAAAGGAAGTATTAACAAGGCAGGGAGAAGGGCACATTGACCCGAATGGGGCAAAAGGTGGACAGCTGGAGAGAGTCAGGTGAAAGGCAGACGAATGTAAGAAAGTAAGATAAGACAAAACAACAACCGAAAAGGAAGAAAGGAAGGGAGGGAGAGAGGGAGGGAGGCAGGAGGAAAAATTTTTTTAAAACATTTTTTTTGTGTGTGAACTTTGCAACTTCCCCTAGAGATCTGAATGGAACTATTGATGGTGAAAGTTAATGGCCATTGCCAGTGCTCAAATAAATTTCAGAACTAGTTTCGATGCCTCAACTCCTCCAAGACAGTGCCTGCTTGCCACTCCCCACTTCCAGCTTTAGGGAAGCAGTCCTCAAGATGAAAAAGATAATAGGGGCATGATCCGCATGTTTCCTCTCCTGCTGACCTCTTCTCTTTCCTTATTAAAAGTCATTTTTGTAATTGCTGATGCTTATGGGATTTATATGACCTTTAAATTAATTAATTTATATCTCTTTAGTATATGCTATTAGGAGATGACTGAGAACTTAGTGGAGCTATGGACTACGCCAATTGCTCCAAATGGCCCATATTGACCATTGGCACGGAAATCTTGGAAATGTCTACATTCCATGTAAAGACACATTTCTTCATTATATTTGAACGACCTTCAACTGACTAGAAACTACGACATTACAAGGGAGTGAGGAATAGAAACTCTTTGAGAAGGGACATGTGGGTGGTTCAGTCGGTTAAACAACCAAGTCTTGATTTCAGCTCAGCTCATGATTGTGTTGTGAGATTGTGAGTTCAAGCCCCATGTTGGGCTCTGTGCTGGGCATGGAGCCTACTTAAGATTCTCTCTCTCTCTCCCCTTTCCTCTGCCCCTCTTCCCCCTCTCTCTCTAAAAAAAAGAAAAAAGGAAAAGAAACTCTTTGAGAAGAGAGTGCCTGAAGACATATGTACTGGCTGAACAGCTGTTGAAAAACAAATTTAGACAAAGAAAACAGAGGTCTCCATCCAAAATGAATTTTTGTAAAACTTTATAGTTTAGTGCTTCCTTCCCAGAAGCTGCTACAGCAAATAGCCCATAGAAGTTGAAGAGGATCCAAAACACCCCTAAAGAAACCACAGACTAATTTAATATTAAAACCACTCTTAGTCCTTTTATTAAAAGTTTTGCCCCAAGTGAAAAGATACTGTCTTGCAAGATTCTATTCATGAATGTATAAATATCAAGTCTTCAACTGCCTCCCCACCCTGCCCGCCCACAAGGGGAAGCATTTATTTTTCCGGTCTGGAGCATGTTCTCAGGTAGTAAGCCAACCAAAACAGATAATGCTGCTTGAGATGCTTTCTGATGGGTCCTGGCACATGGAAGAAATGCCACCAGGATCAACTGAATGCTGTGGTCCATCCACCTACCCTACAAACCCTCTATGACACAGGCCTGTGCATCAATGAAAGGGTCTTTGTTTAGTTTAGTTCACAGGTTTCTGGGGGAAATTGTGGAAGTAATATCTGCAGTTGAAACAAAGGAATACATTGCCTCTAAGACATTCAAAGCTACCTTGTTAATTAGCTCAACAGGAATAATGTCATTTGCCAAAACCGGAATGACATGCTAAGCACTGAGAAGTCTCCCAAATCTTCATGATGAACCTCCTTTAACCTGCCATTTCAAATCATCCTTGAATGTGGATACTATCATTTCAAACATGTGCTTGATGGTAATGAAAATACATTTTGTAATTGGTTTCTTACTCCTCTACTAAAAGACTGGATCCAAATGGATTGCTTTGTATGATGCTGCACCGAGAACAACCCTCTAGGACAGATGCCAGAAAGTGGGGCACAGTTCACATCCTTATGGAATTTAAATTCTACTAAGGAGTACACGATCCATCTAGGGAGAAATTCCAAAGCAATTTCGAAAGTAAAAATATGAAGACAACTTTACATAAGAGCAAGGCAAGTGGGAGATAAGAGAAAGATCATGATGAAGAATTCCATTCATGATCATTCAGTCTAATATAAAACCATACGGAACTGCCCTTACACGTGGGAAGTGGACGGGTCTCAGTTGCTAAGTCAAAGATACCGGTTTTATTTGTCTGACGCTCCTACGTAATTCCACACTCACAAATTCCTATTTCTTCACAGTGACCCTTATAAATGTCATCAGGAATAACCCAGTGAGAAGTGAATTTGGTTAGATCCCTCCAACATACTCTACTATAGGGAACAGCAAACGGTCACCCTTCTCCACGGAGCAAGAATAATCACATGATTATTTCTGATCAACATGAACCTCAAGCAAGCACTGAACGAGGGCAGAATATCATCTAATCTAGAGATTCAACGGAGCAATGAAGGTGACAGAAATAACATGAGAAGAATATTCTGCCTTTTAACTGAATCAGAGGAGCTACTGATGGGGCCATTCCACTGTTCAGTGTTCAGTCTGCGTATGGCTGTTTCCATCCACCGTCTTCTCCTGGAATGATTTCATGACTTTATAGCACGCAGGTCGCACAACACAGCAAAGTATTTCCTGGCAGTTCTCCTTGTGTTGCTGGGCTTCGGGGAATATGCGAGGAACACTGGGTATCTTCAAATCTTCTCTTGTCTACTTTTGTCTGAATTTAAGAATAATAATGCTTTTATATGTTAAGGAATTAGGAATGTGAGACTGAAGAATATCATCTTTGGCCCAGGGTCTGTAGAATGTTGACTTCAGCCGAGATGAGATTAATAAAATGTAGGAAGGAGAATTTAAATCAGCCCCATAGTTGTTCTTAACTTCAGTGCATGCACTGAGATCAGTTTATTATCTGTCATCAAAACATATTCTCAAATGATACACATTTGTAAAAAAATTAGATAGTTAACTACTCAAGGAATATTTCAAGATTTTTTTTTTCCTTAAGCCAAACTTTTACATGGAAAACATGAAAGATCCTTGGAAGTAGCACCTGTATCTCCTAGCACTGTTTTCCCAGCTCACAGCAAAGACTTGTTCGGGGGAGACATTTAAAAACATTGACCAAAAGGGAGAATTTAGGCTTCTCTGTCCTGAAGTTCATGCTACTATAAACTCTCCCACAGCAAACACACTCACACAAAGCAGCTTGTTCACTTGGAAAAAAGACTGATGTGAAATAATCCTATTTTGACCCAGCCCAGTGTCCCATACGTGATAAATACCCAAAAAGTATTTCCGCAAACAGGTAATAGTATTTACATAACTGAGAGAGTAGGGGCTCACATCGCGTGAAATCCTCAATTTAGAATTGATTATAAATCTTACTTCCAATTTCCCATTACATCCCTATGAATAAAATTGCATAATTGAAATCAGTGTACTTATTTCCCGAGATAGGAAATGCTTCCTATATTAGACTTTAAAAGCACAAGTTTGACTTCTTTGTATGCTTATATTTCATAGCACTTTCCCAAATATAAAAATCATAGCACCTTGCAGTTTACAGAGGGGAAAAAAAAAAAAAAAAACCCTGTCTGGCACACCTGTCAGGTGCGCACTGCATCCTCACAGGATAAGCTATAAATGGATTTGTTCATGTGATGGCAGAACAATTCCACAAGGGGTCCCGTGAGTATTTCTCAGCAGGTAGATGTCACCTTAACACTGACTAGAGCAATGAATTGATTTAAAATAGAAAACCATAAGAAAGTTCGAAAACAACAATGAATTTTTTAAAAGATTGTAGATCACAAGACGTTTAAAGTCCCAAAAGAATAATACGATCAGAATCTGCAATTTTTATAATTATAGCATCCTTTGAAATCATTAATTTTTGATAAATCTAATTGTAATGTTTTGGCAGTTTATCTTCCTTCAGATGTAATCCTTCAGTTTGGTTTAAATGAAAGTCTAATTTAGACATGTACCTAATCAATATGCATTGTTTACCTACCCTGACTGATATAATCAATTTCCTTTATTC
Organism: Callorhinus ursinus; assembly: GCF_003265705.2. Classification (NCBI taxonomy): domain Eukaryota; kingdom Metazoa; phylum Chordata; class Mammalia; order Carnivora; family Otariidae; genus Callorhinus; species Callorhinus ursinus. The sequence continues at coordinate 71,326,071 of NW_027397064.1, read as the reverse complement.
CTCTTTACACAACTGAGAACAGAACAGGAAGGTGGAAATTGTGCTGAGGTTAATAAAGCACCCAATATTTTCATATTGTGCATGACTTTTCTTTACTGAAACCAATTATTTGGAAAGCAAAAAATATAACATTATTAAAATAGGGTATGAAATCTGAAAGAAAATTATTAGTACATTTACCCTTTCAAGCACTGTATGTTTTGGTAGCAAAATGGGAACAAAGATACTTGGAACTTGGATGTTTTTGTTGAATAGCCGATTTCCATATGAAAGGTGGTAATTAGTGCAAGCATGAACTAAATAGCGATTCCTATCAAAATTAACCCAGTAGGGATGCCTGGGTGGCTCAGTCAGGTGAGCGTCTGCCTTTGACTCAGGTCACGATCTCGGGGTCCTGGGATCGAGCCCCGCATCGGGCTCCCTGCTCAGCGGGGAGCCTGCTTCTCCCTCTGCCTGCCTCTCTCTCTCTCTCTGACAAATAAATAAAATCTTTAAAAAAGACCAGTTTCTCTTGCCCCGATTTCCTGACCTTATTCCGTAAGACTTTTCATGGAAAGTTTTAGAGTGTTCTTGATGGTATCTGACATCAGAGCTATTTCTCTGAGCATGTCTCTGATATCACCTAGAGTCACAAGAAATCATTTGTTACAAACTGAAATGCAATCCAGCCATGAGAGAATCAAGCCACAAAATGTGATTCCTTCACAAAGAAAAAGACATCCGTTTAATAATCAGAGAGAAAAGTAAGATATAAAATTGTATTAAACAGAATAACTCAACTATGCTGAAGTAGAAATATACTAAACTATTGACAGCAGGAACTCTAGGCCAGTGGGTATAAGCTTGTTACATACTGCGGTGCCCAGGTGGCGCAGTCAGTTAAGCAGCCCACTCCTGCTTTCGGCTCAGGTCACGATCTCAGGGTCCAGGGATCCAGCCCCACATCCAGCCCCAGGTGGAGCCCTGAGTTGGGCTCCATGCTCAGCGGGGAGTCTGCTAGTCCCTCTCCCTGGGCTCCTCCTTCTGCCCCTCCCCCTGCTTGTACTCTCTCTCTCTCTCAAATAAATAAATAAATAAAATATATATTTTTAAAATCCTGCTACAGGGGCGCCTGGGTAGCCCAGTCAGTTGGGTGACTGCCTTCGGCTCAGGTCATGATCCTACGGTCCTGGGATCAAGCCCCACATCAGGCTCCTTGCTCAGTGGGGAGCCTGCTTCTCCCCTGCCTAGTGTTCCCCCTGCTTGTGCTTGCTCTCTTTCTCTCTCTGTCAAATAAATAAATAAAATCTTAAAAAAAAGGAATGAAAATTTGCTACATACTGATCAAATGAATCAACAGGGAATGCCCATGTCCACTAAGGAAGAATGAGTTACTTCTCAGTTTCCACTAACAAATAAATGAGGAAGAACTCAAGGATGCCATACCTGATTTTTCAAGACAAACCAGATATTTAGAAGTTTTATATTAAGACTCTTAATTTTTAACGATGTAAAGAAATTCACATTTCTTTCCTTTTCCAGAAACCGTAGGTCAAACAAAACCTGTTTGTGGACTGGATATAACCCATAAGCAGACAGAACTCTGGGTGACTTGTTTTGTTGTTTTTTTTTGTTCATTAGAATTGGGTTTAGCTACAAATAATAGAGGAAACTGGACAGAAGTTTCCTCTTCTCAATCATGGAAAAGAAACTTGAAGACGGGTAGTCCAATGTTAACAGGGTGACTCCATGAAGTTTTCAGTCAGGCTCCTGTCAGCTCCCGCGTCGCCACCCCCAGGGTGCATCCTCATGGTCCAAGGCAGCCACTAAACTCCAACTTTTACATCCAGGCAGCAGGATGGAGGGTGGCATAAGAATGTGCCAGTCCTATTTTAACGGGTCTTCTCAGAAGTTTTCCAAAACACTGCCATTCATCTCATTTGCCAGAACCTAGTCATATGGCCACACTTATCTGTAAGAGCAGCTGAAAATATTGTCTGTTAGGTGGACAGCTATATTATCAGTGAAAAGTCTAGGTCCTGCTACTAGGTGGGTATTGGAGGAAACAATATGTCTTTCTTGAAACACTTATTTACAGGCATAGTAAACTTTGATCTATTAGATTTTTTCGTTAGAAAAAGAACGTATATGCAAAGAAACAAGTCAGACAGTACTGTACAACAACTGATAAGGAAAGAGTTACCTAATGGCCTCAGCTGTTCAGCACTCCAATACCAACTCAGATGTTCATAGAGTGTATAACCTCAACTCAAACATTACTTTGAAACTTGATGTGTTGTTCTTTTGTTGTGAAATACAGTGAATATACAGAAATGTACATACATTATATAGGTTGAGTATAAAAAGAATTTTAAACTCCATGCCTCAGCAGCCCCTCATCCCCCTTCCCCCTTTTTCCCCACTCTGAGATATCACCACATGATCACAACCTTATTCCTTCACCAAGGGTAATGCTTACCCTGATTTGAGGAATAATGATTTCCTTAACCTTGTACTGTGGTTCCCAGCATCCCTTTTCATATATGGTTCCAGGTTCAAGTTGGCATATTTGCATACATGTTCATAAGACAGCTCATACTGTCTTCGTTGGGTTTTTGATATCAAGAGTATGCATAAAATGAGTGAAGAAGTGTTTCTTCTTTGTCTACACTTTGGAAGAGTTTGTGTGAGATTTATCTGTTCCTGGAAGTCTATCAAAATTTTCTGATAGAACCTCATGGGCTTTGAAATTTTCTTTCTAGAAATATTGCTTACTACCTTTTTCAAACTACTGATTCAGATTCTCTATTGTCATAAGACTATTCAGATTTGGTAAATTACAATTTTCTAAAAATTAGGTTGTTTGTAAATCATCTTGTTTCAACCTTATATAAGTCTCACTAATTATTTATCTACTTGTTCTATCAATTACCAAGACTGTGGCAAATTAAAATCTCCCTCAGAGATTGTGGACTTCTGTATTTCTCCTTATAGATCTCAAAATATTTTATTTTTGAGTCCCATTCTTAAATACATAGAAATTTAAATTTATTAAGAATCCCTGGTAGGGCACCTGGGTGGCTCAGTTGGTTAAGCAACTGCCTTTGGTTCAGGTCATGATCCCGGAGTCCCTGGATCGAGTCCGCATCAGGCTCCCTGCTCAGCGGGGGGGTCTGCTTCTCCCTCTGACCCTCTCTTCTCTCATGCTCTCTCTCACTCTCTCTCTTTCTCTCAAATAAATAAATAAAATCTTAAAAAAAAGAATCCCTGCTAAATTGAAACTTTAATCATTATAAAATGACCCTTCTTAACTTGAGGACATTTTTTTTGCCTTAAAGTTAATTTTGTCTGCTCTTAACATAAACTAACTTTTTTTTGTTTTAAAATATGTATGGTATATCTTCTCCATCAAAATAACTTCAACATTTCTATAAACTTTCATTTTTAAGACATTTTCAAAACAACATTTAATTGGATTTGTTTTCTCCAATCTGGTAATCTGTGTTTAGTCTATTTACATTAAATTATTTTTGTTTAGTTATTACTGACATTTGGATGCTTTCTTTTTGTCACATCTATTGTGTGCTTCTTTCTCCTTCTCTCTCTCTCTCTCTCTTTTACTTCTTTTGGATAGTTTTTATTGCTCTATTTTTCCTATTGTGGATTAGAAGGAACATAGTCACACTCTACTAGAAGTAATTTAGAAATGACAATAGGGACACTTCAAAGCATAAGGAGTAACAATATCTTTACCCTCCACTTAGACAAAACAAGGCCCCTAGAAAATATTGATTCCATTTACCCCACTCTTGACATGTATGATATGCTGTTTTTATATTGAATGACCATTTTATCTTTTTTTAAACCCCACAAGACATTGCTGCTGTTGTAGATTAATATTCTTTAGAATTAGTCACATATTTATCACTTTTTTTGCTTTTCATTCCTCCTTGCATGCCAGAACTTTGGTATAGTTTCTTTCTGCCTGAAGTACATCTTTAGAATTTCCTTTATCAAAGACTTTGATAATGTGAAACTCACCTATTTGTGTTTTTTATTTTGAAAATGTCTTTTACTTAACCTCATTCTTTAAAAGATATTTTTGCTGGGTAAAATTCTGGGTTACCAGTTAATTCCTTTTAGAATATTGAAGATGTAGTTCCACCTTTTTTCTTTTTCCTTTTTGCTATTGAAAAGATAATGTCAGTTCTTCTGTAATTCCTTTGAATTTCATTTACCTTTTTGTCTGTCAACTTTTAGGATTTTGCTTTGTCTTTGGTGTTCTGCAGTTTTATGATGTTATATCAAGGTTTGTCTCTTTATTTCTCCTCTTGATATTGATTGAATTTCTTGAATTTATAGATTGGTGTTCATCAATTCTAGAAAATTCTGAGCTGTTACTTCTGCAGAGACCGCTTTTGCCCAAATCTTTCTCTCCTCTCCTATGGACCACTATATAAAACACACGTTAAACCTTTTTATGTGTTCCTCTATTTGTTATCCTCTCTTCCATATTTTCCATTATGTATTCTCTTACTCCATACAAAATAACTTCTTAACTATATTTCAGATGCCTAATTCTCTCCTTATACTAATTGTTGTTAAATCTATCCACTAAGTTTTCAATTTTTGTTACTGTATTTTTAATTTTAAACAGTTTTATTCTGTTATTGTTCAAATCTGGTAGGTCACTTTTTTATAATCGTCTCTTCTCTAAAAATATTTCCAAATCTGCCTTATTTTTTAAACAGAATATTGGTCTATAATTATTTTCTGATAATTTTGATATACGAAACCTTTGTGGTCTTTCTGCTGTGTGCTCTTTTCTGCTGGCTCATGCATGCTGCCTTGCATCCTTGTGTGCTTGGGGAGCTTATTCTTCATTATATACTGCTTACATTCTTGAACAAGTCTCTGTTTTATCTGCTTGAGACCTAACATTAAGTCCCTTCCTCTAGAGAGCTGGTACTTTCTTCTGGCAGACTTGGGGGCACTAAAAGTCTGGGACTATCTTAAAGAAAGTTTGTTCTCTGGAGAGTCCCTGTACCACTCAGGCAATGGGAACACAGGCCTAAAATCCATGTGATGTCCAGGCTATGTGCATATCTTCTCAGGAATAGGTTTTTTGTTGGTCTTTCATTTTTCCTGCTCTGCTTAGCGAGAAGCCCAAACCTCCTCCCTGGGGTTAGAAGGAGATGGACTTATCTATAAACTTGCAATAAGCAAAGAGACCTTTGATATCTCTGCTCAACATGGTGGCTTCTATTAGATGATCCAATTTGAGCAAATCACATTTCTTAACCTTTGTCATCCTTCAACCTTGAGATCCCTGTTAATAAAACCCAACATTTTCCGTATTAGAAAAAGCAGACACACATGAGGAAAAAAGTGTCAGATAAAATTATCAGAAAGTTATATAATAATGTCTTAATAATAAGGGTGTTTACCGATTCACATAACAAGAAATCTGGGAATAGGCTGGTGACATTGTTGAGTCTCTTTGTTAATAAATCATAGAACCAATCTACTCCCAGATTTCTGATCACGTTGAGTTAGTGAACTCCCTTATTAAGACATTATTATGTAAGTTTCTGATACTTTTAGTTGAAAATATCTTGACCTATACATCACTCTTTTAACTTATGCAAATCTAATGGGTGGAAAAGAAAAATGGTTGTTTTAATTTGCATTCCTCCAGCTATTAGTGATGTTGAACATCTTTTCAATACTCTGACCACAAATAATATTCTCTTCCAGGTGCCTGGGTGGCTCAGTCGGCTAAGCATCTGCCTTCAGCTCAGTTCATGATCTCAGGGTCCTGGGATTGAGTCGCGCATTGGGCCTCCTGCTCAGCAGGGAGTCTGCTTCTCCCTCTCTCTCTGCCCCTCCCCCCACTTGTGCTCACTCTCTCTCTTTCAAAAATGAATAAATTAAAAAAAAGAATATTCTCTTCTGTAAAATTTGTTTGTGTCTCTTGCCCACTTTTTCATTTAGCGCCCCCTCTCTTCTTTCCACTCTCTTGCCATGCACACATACATACACGCACGCACACACACAAGAGGTTCTTTACCTTCTCATAGTTAACTTTTTCTCTAGTCACACATGCTGCAAATATTTCTATCCTATATTTAACTTATCTTTGGTTTTATTTATGTTATCTTTCATTACTCATTTTTATTTTAGTTTGCATGCAATTATATCTCTTTTCCTTTTTGTAACAGTTGGATTTCCTGTCTTATTTAAAAACAGCTTCCATACTATAAAGTCATAGAAATCTTTTTTCTATCTAAATTTTCCTCTGACATTTAAATTGTTTTATATTTCACAATTAGATATTTAATCAAGCTGTAATTTATTTTTGTATATGGTATGACACTGTGGTACAGCCCTGTTTTCTTCCAGATGGATAGATAATTATGCCAGCATTATTTCAAAAATAAACTATCCTGGAATTTCCATTCCTGCCAAGTTACACTTTAGATGTCCACAGAAGCCCTTCTTGGTACAGCACACACAAAAATGCTGAATAAAATATAAATGAAAAACTTTTTTTTACTATTACATGATTAAGCTGGTGGGAAAAGAAATGAATTGCTCAGAGCCACAAATAAAGTGAAAATCCAGAGAGGTGCTTGAGCACTGGGGCTGCTATTTACCCTGGAGGCATCTGCCAGCTGCTGGTGGTTACACACTTAGCTTACCAGACTGCAGCACAAGATCAGGAGATAAAATATGGTTCCTAAGACAATGAAATGTGAGATCAGAGACCCTCAAATAAATCAGGCAACTATGAATGGAATTATATTGAAAATAAAACAAAGTGTTCTGTAGAGAGAGACAGGGTATATACTCGTCTATTTGTCTGTCTAAACCTTGACTTTGATATAGCAAAAAAATATATATCTTCAAGACTTTCTCACCCCAAGTGTGTACCACAGGCAGGCTTAGAGCCTGAATTCATATTATATGTTGACCAAAATAAACCTAATCAAAACACTGAATGGGTTTCAGTTGGTTAGCATCCCCAGATACCTAGCAGAAGCTAATGTAAATCTTCTCTGGAGGAACATATTTTAAATACAGGCCCCAAAATTGTCCTCCAGGTATGGTTCCAAAAAACATGAGCTCACATTCTTTTTTTTTTTTAAAGATTTTATTTATTTATTTGAGAGAGAGAATGAGAGAGATAGACAGCACGAGAGGGAAGAGGGTCAGAGGGAGAAGCAGACTCCCCGCAGAGCAGGGAGCCCGACATGGGACTCGATCCCGGGACTCCAGGATCATGACCTGAGCCGAAGGCAGTCGCTTAACCAACTGAGCCACCCAGGCGCCCTGAGCTCACATTCTAAAGTGGGGTTTCTTAAACTGTGAACAACCTATTAATGGGGTCTGACCAGCATTCCTACCTAAGGAAAATTCATAGGGTACCTCACACATTTTAAGGGTAATAATATTTTGTAAAATTCTTATTTCAGTTGTGTGTGCATGCAGGTTGAGGGAAACTTATAAAATGTACTTCTTTCTGTGTGTCTCAGTGGAAACCTGTATAAAAGCCACTAGTCTAAGGTTTAGGAATTACAGCCAAACACTTAAAAGGATTTTTAGGAGGGAAAGAGCGAAAGAGGGAAAGGCCTACAGTCCTCCAGTTGCTGAGTTACAACTGCCCAAGCAGAGAGAGAAAGGGAGAGAAAAAGTCCCGAGCTGTATTCAAGGTAGGAATTTTGTCACGAAGAGACAAAGCAAGAGCCCAATCATTACACACAGGACTTAACGGACAAAAGAAGGTCAGCTAAAAGATCCCAAGCCTTGGTTACTCCACCTCCATCAAGTCAATACCCAGAAATGGCCCCACAGTCTGGGGTCATGGGTGAAAGAGCCAAAGAGGCAAGGGTCCACTTGGCTTTCAGAGGAACCAAAAAGGGAAGTCCAGATTTTCTCCAATCTCTTCTAGGTGACCTCCCTCCCTCTTCTTCTCTTTCTTGTCCACCAATGTGATGCAGAGCATTAACACTGTAGAAATGTCACAGTTTACTCTGCAGAGTGCTTTTATATATTTCATATATATGTAACCACAACTGAAATTAGTAAATCTCCACTAGGCAGAGCAGGGGATGGATAGCAATCACACTCGCTGATGACACAAAAACAGTGGAGCTCTTGGCACCGACTGTGTCAGTGCTCAGCCTGGAAGTTCCTTCCCAAACAGCTGCTGTTCCAAATACAGCTAATAACCATTTAGTGCTGCCTCACAGACAGAACAACCCGACACAAGATGACTATACATACAATCCTGTTCAATTTCATGTCCGTGGACCATACAATGTCACTAAAAGACAAAAATTCTTAGTTTAAGTAAAGAAATTTTAATTCAATAAATGTCCCATAGCATTTTTTGTAGACATACTAATTATTGACTAGACAACACATATCTTCCCTGTTCCATCATGTCAATAGACTGAAGAAGAAAAAGCATGCTATAATCTCAATACATTCATGAAAATACTTGAAAAATTTAATATTCATATGGGATAAAAAACCTTCCCCCAACTAGGAATAAAAGCAAATCTCATTAATTGATAATAGGAGTCTACAAAAACCTATAGTTAAAATCATACTTAATGGTAAAAGAGGGCGTGCATTCACTCCTAGGACCAGGAAAAAGGCAAGGATCTGCACTCTCATCACTCCTATTCATCATCATATTAGCTGTTCCAGCCAGTGCAAAAAGCAAGAAAAAGAAATAAAATCCATACAGATCAGAATAGAAGATGTAAAATTGCCTGGATTCACAGATAAGATGATTGTGTATGTAGGAAACAACAAAGAATTTTTAAAAGAGCTACTAGAACTAATATAACTCATTTTGGCAAGCTTGTGGGAAATAAGGTCAATATACAAAATTAATTTTATTTTCATATACTGACAATTAATGTTGACCTATTAAAAATACCATTCACAATAGCATCCAAAAACAGGTAATATTTAGAGATACATTCCAGGAAATACATATGAAACCTGTTCTCTTACAACTACGAAACATTGCTAAGAGTAACTGATGAAAAATAAGTAAATGGGAAAACGTGCCATAATCCTGGTTAATATTGTTAAAATGACCATTTTCTTCGAATAATTTATATATTCAACTCAATCTAATAAAAATCTCAGCATGTGTTTTTGCAAAAACTGTCAAACTAATTCTAAAATTTAAATGGAAATGCAAAGGCCTCAGAATAACCAAAGCAATTTTTAAAAAGAACAAAGTTGGAGAGGTCACATGACCTGATTTCAATACTTGCTATAAAGCTACAATAATAAAGAAAGTTGGATAGTGACATAAATATAGACATACAGAACACTGGAGCAGAATAACGAGGCCAGAAATATACCCACATATATTTTTGGTCACTTTATGTTCAATCAAAGTGGCAAGGTAATTGAAAGGATAGATTTCTCGACAAATGATGTTGGAACAACTTCAGATCCATATACAAAATAAAATTTCACCTAAACCTCACATAGTAACAAAAATTAAGTTTAAATTGAATATAGGCCTAAATGTTAATGCTGAAATGTTAAAATTTCTGGAAGAAAATATGAAAGAGAATATTTATGGCCTTTAGATAGACAAAGACGCCCTCTTTTAAGCCATGAAACATATAAACAATAAAAATATATACTTCATCAAATTTTAATCTACTCTGCAAAAGACACATTCAAGAAAACAAAACAGCAATCCCCAGAATGGGAGAAAATTGTCAGAATACACATATCTGATAAGGGACTTGTATTCAGAATATATAAAGAAGTTTTAAATTCAATTTTTTTTAATGTGAAAAGATTTGACACTTGATAAAGGAAGATACACAACTATCCAATATGCACCTAAAAATAATTGAACATCATTAATCATCAGGGAAATGCAAACTAAAACCACAATGAAATACCACTATACAATCACTTGAATTAAAAAAATTTAAAAATTTAAAAATTTTATTTAAAAATAAAATAATTTAAAAATTAAAATTAAATTTAAAAATTTATTAAAATTAAAAAGTTTTTATTTAAAAATAAAATAAATAAATAAATAAATTTTATTCAATTAAAAAACTGATTCTACCAGGTGACTATAAAAATAGGAAACAACTGGAACTATCATACATTTCTGTTGGGGATGTAAAACAGTACAATTTGGAAACTACTTGGGAGATTATATTTGTAAAATAAATAAATACTTATTATATAACCCTATAATTCCACTATTAGGCATTTTCTCACAAAAAAAATACATATATATCCAAAAACTTGTACATAGATGTTCATAGCACCTTTGTTAACAGCCCCCACATGGAAACGACCTGAATACTCCTCAGTGGGTGAATGGGTAAAACAGCAACAGCTGTAATATATCCATATAATGGGATATCACCCGGCAGTGAGAAAGGAACAAGCTACAAATACACCCACAACAGGAATAAATCTCAAAAACATGCTAAGTGGAAGAAGCCAAAGGCAAAATAATATCTTCCATAAGGCCTCCATTTTGTGAAACTCTGGGAAAAGTAAATCTAGTCCATAGTGATAGAAAATAGATCAGTCCAGCCCTGGTCAAAGTGGGGATTGATTGTGAATATTCTGAAGCGATGTAAAAGTGGTGGTGTGTGTGTGTCAAAACTTATCAAACCATATGCTCAAATGTGTGCATTTTATTATATCTAAATTATACCTCAATAAAATTGATTTAAAAAAAAATACTAGTTCTTACGTGGACTTGAGGGTAGAACATAAGCTTCTCAGTAGTGAGACAGAGTGTATAGTTAGGCTGGAAAGGACCCACATTCCAGCTGCACTAAGTATCTTTAATTTGCCCAACTGCATATAAACCATTTTGTCCTCTAAGACCTTTCTTGTTGCTGTCAAAGTACTCTCTTGTGTCCATACTGACTGGCAGCATGTGGTCTTGTGGGTAATTCATTACTGGGAAGCCCCTTCAAAGATGCCACAGCCGCAGGCTAATGCAGACCTAGTTCCCCCTCCTTAATTTTTGGATCTTGGTCATGGGAAGACCAGCATCAGATATAGGGAGCCTTCATTTCAGGGTGTCTCGGGCCCACAGATAACCATGGGAGAAAATATAAGGAAATTAAAGTATCCAGAATAAATACCAGATCACTATCAAACCAAGGAAGCCTGTGGAATCTGAGACAGGGAGAGTAAGCGTGGTCTAAAAATCAAGACTGCAAGTAACCTTAGGGGATGAAATATGCCAGGTATGACTTCTGAGGTTGCAATCGGTAGTGTAATGTTTTGGAACAGTGTTTTCCAAAGATTGGGACAAGTCCCAGTGGCAGCACATGAAATGATTCTAAGGGTTCTTGAGATGATTTGCAGTGGTCAGCAAACATGATTTAAATAACATTGAATTACATGATAATTTTTTCTCTAGTTCTCTTGGTTTTTCTGTTTATCAAAAAGCCTTATTTTGTGCTAGTATGTCTTGAACATCACATTCTTCTCTCTTTTAAACAAAAAGAAAATACAAAATACTTAACTGGAATGCAGTAGCTATGTTTGTTTAAGTACATAGTCGTCTTCTACTTAATGGTAAGTAAACTGGTTTTTCATTTGTGGTAGTGATGCCAAGTTTAGAAAAGGGGGACAGTGAATTTGTGAGAAAAAATAGTAGGTTAAAAATACTACAGTAGAAAAAAAAATACTACAGTAGAATATTCATATGGTGATAGAGGAACACCTGAGACTGGATAACGGTACCTTAAAATGTTACTTTGTAAGGAAGAACTATGTATCCATGTGTAGATATTAACATATCAATCAGCACTAAATTATTACTGAATTAATACACATTAAAGAAAATTCGCCACAGAATACTTTCATGTCATAAATTAGCTTGCGATTTTAATTACTTGCCCCTTAACATCCCCCAAAGTTTCAGACTCCAAATTACTGATAAAAAACGAGATTAAGATTTTCAATGTCTTGTATATTAGCATAAAATGCCATGAAATTGGGAGGAGGAGGCGGGAATTTTTCTGCACAATAATGAAGAGTTACATTCCATTCTACCTCCATCTTTCTGCTCATGAGGGCTTGCACTTGAGTGCAGGCAGGCAAAGAAGACATGAAGAAGGTGCCCATGAAAAAAAGATTTTGTCTCCATAAAAGTAGGCAATCTACTACTTTTAGTTTTGCTCCTTATTCTTTTTTTTCTTGGTATACATTTTAATTTCTTTCCTTCACAAGAATCCATACAAATTGACATTTAACTTTAGGTCCATTAATCACTTCAAAAAATAAAATTCACTTGGACAAATGTCTTCAAAATTATTATGCTGTTGTCAATGTTTTGACAGTCTTGTGCAATTAAAACAAAACAAAAAAAATCAACCTCATCTAGGCTCTAGAGAATATCACCAGTCAAAAAAAGAAGAGAACTGTAAAACGGATTTCCTTATTTAAAGTAACAACCAACACCTTGATCTCTACCATGCTTATAATTTCCCACTAGTAAAATTAAATTTGAATGAACAAAGAGGAATGCCTTACCTGTTGGAAGGTGCAGGGTTATGTTGTTGCAAAAGTCTGTGAAGCAGCATTCCGTTTTGGTAACGTTGTTGGAACTATGACAGAAGACTTGAGCATTCAGTTCTGGGAGAGAGACACAGGACTTGATCACCTGTTCTTTTCCATTGGCCAACATCACTGAAGCCCAGCATGCTCCTTCAGTTTGGCAGGTAAAGTTTGAAGAGTCACACAAAAGACATACACACTTCAATCCTGGAAAGTGTAAGGTAAAAAGCTTTAAGATATAGAAAATATCATGCAAATTTATTTCATCATACTTGAATATAAGAATTCAATCTTAATGAAAATTGAGGAAGGGTTTAAATGAACAGCGCTGGATAAACATAAGCTACTGCTCTTAGTACCCCTCAGTCATGCGTTTTATTAAACCAGCGGCCCAACCTTCGTTTACTATTGCTTGTATTTTTGTGAATTTATTCAGTTCCTACCATATTTTAAAACAATTTTCACGGGTGCCTGGGTGGCTCAGTTGGTTAAGCGACTGCCTTCAGCTCAGGTCATGATCCTGGAGTCCCGGGATCGAGTCCCACATCGGGCTCCCTGCTCAGCAGGGAGTCTGCTTCTCCCTCTGACCCTCTTCCCTCTCGTGCTATCTCTCATTCTCTTGCTCTCAAATAAATAAATAAAATCTTTAAAAATAAAAATAAAACAATTTTCTCAGCCATGGTCAAAGTCCCTCCTTCTTAAACTCAATTGGCCTATTACTAAATCAACATCTCCCGTGAAACGCTGGGATACAGTAACACAGCGACCAAGGGGCGCTGTCCAGCATCTCTTGTAAAGTGTGGTTAGAGATCTGAGTAACCAAACCACCCAGTGTGCTCTGTTCATTTACCCTTTCTCCCTTCAACTTTTAAGTGAATGTGCTAAACACAAACCTAACCATAGAAATTTATAGCTCTAAAAAAAAAAAAAAAAAAAGCAGTGTGACTCTTTACCTTTCTATTCAAAGATATGTTCGTATTATTGCTATCGTCTTAGTACCTTTAAGGCATTAATGAGCCATCACACTTCCCCCTCTTCACTAAGAAATACATCGTAGAATAAGAGTCATTTGGGGGACACCCGAGTGATTCAATTGATTAAGCGACTGCTTTCAGCTCAGGTCATGATCCTGGAGTCCCTGGATCGAGTCCCGCATCGGGCTCCCTGCTCAGCAGAGAGGCTGCTTCTCCCTCTGACTCTCACCCTTCTCATGCTCTCTCTCTCATTCTCTCTCTCTCAAATAAATAAATAAAATCTTTTAAAAAAGAGTCTTTTGAACACAGACCATGACCTTCAGGCACTTTTCTTTAATGAATACATCTATTCCATGAAGCAAAACACATCAACAGTAAAATTTAATAAATCTACAGCAATAAAACTTTCAAAAATTAGACTTTGCTAATCTGTCCACTGCACAAATTTCCTCAACCTTCCGCACTTACCACACACACACACACACACACACACACACCCCACACACACATGAACTCACATGTTCCAAGTGGCGCACTATTCATCTGTTCTGATGTAAAGTATCTGTCAGCATGAAGTTCAGTGGTTGTGACAATTTATTCAGATTTTATTTAATTACATTGTTTTTAAATAGCACACTAAATAAGACTTTTGTATTGTTATTCTAATGAGCTTTCTCTTAAATCATAACTGCTCCCCACAATTATCTGAATGTACCAAGTTTTATAATAAAATAATTTTTTCTGAGATCCGTCTTTAAACTGCTTATTAATGAAATTGGAGCTCATGTTATAACTGTACAATATTTGATACATAAATGACAATTTTTATACTCAACTTCAAATACCAATATAAGAGCAGATATGGATAATATTCCTACATAACTAGGTGTGTAAGAAAGAACAAATTACATATCGATCAACAAAAACTATCTTTTCTTTAGTAATTTCTCTTGATTGGTACAATACCCTCCCCTCTCTATAAACATGTTTATTACTATGGGCTAAAAGAAATACAGTCATAAAATAAAATACTCTTTTGTTAACAACATTGGACCAAGCAAAATAGCTCACTCCTCCATTTATTCCAAGGGTGATTAATATAAACAAATCTACAGTTGACCGTTGCTTGAACAACATGAGTTTAAACCACACCAATCCACTTATAAATGGATTTCTTTTCAATACATGCAGTACAATACTCTAAATGTACTTTCTCTTCCTTAGGATTTTAATAACGTTTTATTTTCTGTAGTTTATTGTAAGATACAGTATATAATACATGTAATATACAAAATGTGTTAATTGCTTATGTTATTGGTAAGGCTTCCAGTCAACCATAGGTTATTAGTAAAGTTTTGGCAGAGTCAAACATTAAGCAGATTTTCAACTGTGTGAGGGGTTGGTGCCCCTTACACACTTGTTGTTCAACAGTCAAACTGTACTCATTTGTTGGTATTTACGTGCTACAGTAAAACCTTATCATCTACATTGATTAGGATTCAGTAGAGCTAGATATATAAAATCCAGGTGATTTGAAAAAGGTTTTAAGTCACTTTCCTTGCATAAAAGAGAGTTCATATAATGAGAACCCATCCACTCAGGTGCCTTCTGACAGTGAAATCTTTCTCTAGTACATTTCAACTCCAATCTGACAAAGGCCTTCAAATCCTGGTTATACTAGCTTTGAATCTTGGCCATTACTTGTCCCCTCTATGCTTCCATTTCCTTATATAAAAGATGACGAGAAGAAGAATATACCTCCTCATACTGTTGTTGTGAAGAATAAATTAATCTATGTAAAGCTCTTAGAACAACATCTGGTACACAGGAAGTACTCTGTAAACATTAGTAACTACGACTTTTCCTACTAGAGGAGGTAAAGCTGGTTGTCTTATGCTAACAATTGAAATACATTCATAATCCATAAAGGAATGGCGGAATAAACTAGGGTGTACAGACCATTTAAAAGGCTGAACAAAGAAATGCATCCCTTTCTACTTGTGGAATGAGTTGAATGCTCTCCTTTTAATAGCCCAGGTTAGAACCTAGATAGACCCACAGCAGGGTGGTGTCTGGCCATGGTCCCAATAAAGAACTCAGAAAAAGAAGGTCTCAGTCCTGCCTCTGTCACTAACTTGCTCATTGAGTTTAGAGAAGACATTTAACCTTACAGAGCCTCGGTGCCTTCTTCTGAAAATGGGAAATGAACCGGGGTCAGGGCAATGGATCCCCAAATCCTGAAACCTCATAGAGTGCCAACATTTTATGACTCTATGATTTTATAATTCTTGGAAATTTACAATTACAAAATACGGAAAACTCTTTGACACTGAAGAAACTTAATCCACTGTGGTTATTCTTTACCTCATATTTTAAGGGGCTGAAGTTGGGAAGAATGTCTTCTGACCCACAGTCTCAAACCAGTTGTTACTAGACTCCTCATCAAAGTCTCTGTGAATTTTCTATTTCCAAGAGAAGCCTAGTGTGGAAATCAAGGCAACTAACTATGGAATATGGGTCCACTGAAGGAAGACAAGTATAAAGCACCCAACAATTAAACATATGTTAGTTTCATGTGTCTTTATCATTATGTAAAATTCCCAGTGCAAGTGTGGGGGTTAGGTGTCACCATCTCCATTTTATAGATAATGAAATAGTGCTCAAAAAGATCAAGACCCTGAATTAATGTAGCAGTTATTAGACTACTCAAGCAATGTTGTTTTTACCCTACCAAAGCTGATACATATTTTTTTATTTTTTTAAAAGACAAGTCCATAAAACATTTTCCCATCTTTCTAGCAATTGAATAAAATATAATTCTAATACAGCAGAAAGAAGTTAATAATTGACAATTGAGATTTTTTTTAAAGATTTTATTTATTTATTTGAGAGAGAGAGAATGAGAGAGAGAGAGCACGAGAGGGAAGAGGGTCAGAGGGAGAAGCAGACTCCCTGCTGAGCAGGGACCCCCGATGTGGGACTCGATCCCGGGACTCCAGGATCATGACCTGAGCCGAAGGCAGTCGCTTAACCAACTGAGCCACCCAGGCGCCCGACAATTGAGATTTTGATATGTGTTATCCTAATTACCTTTTAAAACACGGTTGATATTTTTAAAAACCTACTTATTTTCTGGGAAGACAGGTGGTTAAATAAAAGTCAATTATCACGTGTGTGCATCTACATAAATAACCTTACCTTTCAGGTTGTCTGAGTTTTGTATTAAGTGTGAACCTCTAAGAATCTAACCTGATACTTTTTCTTGGAAATACTACTAGCTCCTTATAAAAATGATTACATAATAGCTCTTACCAAGGAATAATGTGGATACTCATTGCATGTTTAACAAGCTATAAAAATTTCCTCCAGTTTTAAGTAAAATGTACCTATCAGAAGATTAATTCAGACCGAGGTAACATAGTTAAGACACAGTAAATGCCACCTTACTTTAAATGATGCACAATGGAAAACACTGACAAAACTGAGAATTTGTTGATGATAGCTTCAAACATCTGCTAAATGTTCTCATTTATTCCAGGTCAACTGGCAGTACTATAGCACTGATACAGAACAAACAGCAAACTAAAGGGAACCTAAGATGTATAGCTAACATACAACATATTCAGTCTTGAATTTTTCGTTTCCCACCAAACCACTGTATGGTCACATTTGGTATATAATTAAATTATATTTATATCAACCACCCTCAACATAGAACCCTTGTGCTGCCAATTAAAACATAAGTTGCCCTTAGTGATTAGACTTATGCTTTCATATTTTGTTTTTTAAAAGACTGATGTTAATTGAGTCAATTATACTAGAATATTCCATGACAGGATAAATCTGGCTGTTAGCAGACAGTAGTCCAGCCTTATGTTTCTTTATTTTGTACTTTTCCATTATAATGTACTTGAGTCATATGGAAAGGGACAGCAAATGAAGTTGAAGAAGGAGGTAATTACCCAGAATAAGGAGGTCGATTAGAGTTTTCCCCACAAGAAAGATTGCCCTTTTCTTGTGTCTCCTCCCACCCCTTTAATTAGCCCCTTTTCCCCATTTTGCCAATTAGTCTGTAAAAGCCAAGACATC
Organism: Callorhinus ursinus; assembly: GCF_003265705.2. Lineage (NCBI taxonomy): Eukaryota > Metazoa > Chordata > Mammalia > Carnivora > Otariidae > Callorhinus > Callorhinus ursinus. Next base: position 71,308,444 of record NW_027397064.1, on the reverse strand, counting down.
TGTTACTCACAAGACATCTGTTACCCACATGAAACCAAAGGATGTGCACATTCCTAATCAACCAGAAAATAAATTTTCATCCATATTTATATGTGATGGCAAGCACACCGTGGTGTCCAGAAATGTAAAAACCAACCGACTACAGAAAAATAACAAAATACATCGATTTGTATTAATGTGCTAACAAGAGTTAAAAGCCAAATATTTGCTTGGGAAATATTAGTTGTTTTGAATTAGATACGATTTTCAGTAAGTCAGTTGCCTGCATTTTGGGTCTATATGCTAAAATATCTATTGACCAGTGCCTTACACAAATTTCTGACACATACCCTTTCTTCTTCTCCAGGCATCAGTTGATTCAATTTCCCTAATTTTAGAGCAGGCTACAGAACACATTTTTTTTTTAATTCAGAAAACCGCCTCAAATTTGACCTGCTGAATATATAATCTTTTCATCATTTGCAGGCTTCTGAGTTAACAAAAGAACAATTCAAGCTCATCCATGTGCTGAATACGAAAAGAACACCAAGACAACTAGCACTAGTGTGTGTAAAAGAAAGCCAGACAGGGTCAAAGGAAATCAGGCAAAGACCTAGCTTCCCTTCTATTCCTTTTCAACATTTGATTTTCTTGCCATGGGGTCATTTCAAATCATTTCTCTTTCTTCATGGTGAGGAAAAATATGATAAAGAAAGCAGCATTAATAAAATATGGACAACACGAAGGTAAACTTTTTGGCCAAAGGAGTTTTCAATAGAGATGCAACTTTTAGAAATTCTATTTACCAGGCTGTATCCAAGGACATTCAGAAAGGAACCACTCTCATGGGAGGGATTCCATCCAGGACAACTGTTTTCACTTCCAGCTGCAGGACTCAAATTAGGAAGGGTCCAGCACATTTTGAATGACAGGACTAGCCATTTTGAATGCCCTCAGTCCACAGCCAACACTAGATGAAACCAGATGTTTCAGCCCACCTCCACCACAAACCACCCAACACTACAATGTCTCCACATCTTAGATTCCTTGCCTGAAATATGATAAGGTCAGGAAGCAGACTGAAAGATTTCTAAAGACCCCAGTTTTATAGTCTTTTCATGCTCTGAGCTCATGTCACAATTCTCAGTACAACTAGCTACAGGGTTATCTTATGTATGATAAATAAAAAGAGAGAGCACCCAAAGGGGATAGGTTTATAACCTCCAAATTCCCACACTGATATTTCAGTGGATGAATGGCTCCTACTACTTTATAATCCAACAAAATTTCTCCAGTTGATACTGAAGATGATTGATTCACACTGATATTTCAGTGGATGAACGGCTCCTACTACTTTATAATCCAACAAAATTTCTCCAGTTGATACTGAAGATGATTGATTTTGTTGTGTATCATATGAGAATCTAATGTTTTTTTCCAATATCAGCACAATATTTTTAGGAAGAGAGGGGAAGTTCACCGCCTCTCCTAATTAGGCCAGACACCCAGTCTTGCCTAATCCCTCAATCACAGATATATACACCATCACAGAAATGGTACGCAAGACCAAAAGCTATTCAAGAGTACCACAGCATAGCAATCTGATTCTACTAAATAGAAGTGAAAATATTTCCCAATAATGTTTAAAGGGCTGACAAAGAGTAGAGTTTAAAATTGGCCAGGATTATGTTATTTATTTACTTATAGCCTCAAAATGGAGACTAGATACAGAAAGGACATGTCCTATGGCATAATCTCAAAAAGCTGTTGGTGCAATTTAAAAACTTCTTAACCGAGAAAAATGATCAGTTTAACATTTTTGCTTATCAGCATAGTTATTAACTAAAAAGTTCACTTGTCAAAGAAGGGCTTTTCCAAAACTAATATTAGTAACATTATCCCCTAAACTCGTACAGTATGGTACAAAAATAAGTCAACCATAAAGGGACATAATCTAAAAAGGGGGGATGACAATATTATTTGTGTGGATTCTCTTGAAACATCCCTGTGAAAGCATAAAAATGCAGAAGAATTCTGAGCGGGGGAGAGGACAACCTTGTCCTTCCTGCCTCCAAGGCAGTAGTGAGCAGCAGACTGGCAGGGGTGGCAGTGGTGTGAGGACTACTTTTGGGAACAGTGTGACATCTCTTAGAGTACATCCTTGGTTCCTTAGGGAGGACATTTCCTGTAGTCCTCTGGCCAGCTTTAGACTTGGTAGCCATGGACGGAAGAAAAGGACCTCATTTGGGGTCTCCGATGTCAAAGCATCATGTCAGAAAGAACAGGTTCCTAATCATAAGACACATTTCCTCTGCCACCCTCCCATGTAATTCTCCTTTAATTTGAGAAGTTACATTCTTGGGCTGCCAGCCTAAATGGCTCCTCATCAAACTGTTCTCTCAGTCTTGGGATTTTTTTTTTATTATTATTATTGTCTTCTAGTTAAGAAAAGAGTGACGTTCAATGGATTCTAAGTACATCTAGGAAAAAAAACAAAGTCCACAGTCATTATTTGGGACCTCATAGGCTAGTCAGTCTGGGTTGGGTTCTTCCCACTTCTTGAACCTCATTTCTTATCACACAACCCTTCAGACATACTGGTCTCCTTTTCATTGCTCTAGATAACAAGTTCTTTCCCACCTCATGTTTCCTCCCCCACCCCCCGGCTGTTCCCTTTGCCTGTAGTGCGCTTCCTCTCCTAATTCTTGGGGCTCAGCTCAAATATCACCACCTCAGGGAAATTTTCAGACTCCTCTTGAAGAGTGATCTATCTGTTCCCCATCCTTTCTGGTATATTAGCTGCATTATTGTACCAGCCCCACTAGAATGAAAAGTCCATGAAGGCAGGGACCTTCCTTGCCTCATCTATCATCACATCCCCAACACCTACAATAGGGTATGGCAGATGATAAAAAACCAAGAAACATGTATTAAATTAAAAAGTCTAAAAAACTATACAGAAGAATGCAAAATGGTCAAACACATAAAAAGACTCACAACCCTGTAACTATTCTCATTGTGGTACATTATCTTCCAGTCTTTTTTTTTTTTTAAATAGGTTTCCATAGTAGAATCTTACCTATAAACATAATTTTACATGCTTCCTTTTTATTCTGTCAGCATTATATCATGAGCTTTTATAATCTCCTCTTTATTGTCACTTGATGGCATTTATAGACCCTCCATTGGTGTAACTGAATGACATCCAGCATTTTCTTGCTTTTAGGCATTTCACTTGTTTCCAATTTTTTTAGTAGAATTTGAAAATGTTATTGAATAAATGAATAAATACATGGGTAAATTATTAGTCAAAAGTACAATGAGAATCCTTTATAGAGTTCATGTTTCCTGGTTCACTCAGTATTTGCGTTTAGGTACGGCAGGCTTTTAAAAAAGTTTCCAATTTTTGCAATTAAATAACACTGTGTTGAATATCTCTGTGGATTAATCTTTAACCAAATTTAGTTTCCTAGGCTAGAGTCCCACAAGTGGAATTACAACATCAGAACTTCTCGATAGACACTGTCAAATAGCTTTTCAGAAAAGTTGTACCAATTAAGATTTCCATTGGCCCTATATGAAAGTACCCATTTTCACATAGACTTGTCAGGATTAGATATTCTCACTAAAATCTTAATAAAATGATGGATGGAAGTTGCATCTTATTTTAATTTGCACTTCCCTATGATTGGGGTTGAACTTTTTTTTCAAATATTTCCTTTGGATTCATCCTCTTGAGTGAATTTTTTGTTCATGCCATTAAGCTCTTTGATAAGTCTTAAATTTCTTCTCAATTTGAAAGAGCTCTTTATAAAGATAGAAATCCTTTGCCATATGTGTTACATATAACTTTTCCCACCTTCACATTTATTTGCTTCTTCCTAATGTACCATCTTCATAGTTTTTGAAAAAAAGTAATACTTGTCCCTTGTCAAAAAGAAGTAATATATATAACATAAAGAAGTAAAATAAAATAAATCACTCCTAATCCCATATCCCCAAAATGACTACTGTTAACATTCTCTCCAAATATCTTTCTATGGAGCTTTACTTATAGCTATCAAAAAAACTAATGTGACAGATGGAAATTGTATCAATCAATCTTTTCCTTGGCACTTTCTTCCTTTACCTTCAAGCTTAGGAAATCTCCCATCCAGTTTATGATTTTTTAAATACACCTAATCCCTAAATTTATGTGGATTTGATGGTGATGTTAGATAATAAATAAATCTAATAAATAAATCTCTTTGACAGGTGATAAATGAATTACTCTATGGTAGATTTCTAGATGTTAAAAAATGTCTTTAAATTATTAAAGAATATTGTATTAGCCACGGTTCTCCAGAGAAATGGAACCAGTAGGATGTATATGTATACATACATGTACACACACACACACACACACACAAACACACGGGGGGGGAGAGAGAGAGACACTGAGAATTTATTTTAAGGAATTGGCTTACTGGATTGTGGTGGCTGACAATTCCAAAATTCCTAGTGTAGGCTGCAGCAGGGAAGAGTTGATATTGCAGTTCAAGTCTGAAGACAGTTTGGAGGAAGAATTCCCTCTTCTTCTGGGAACCTCAGTTTGTTTTCTCTTATGGCCTTCAACTGATTTGTTGAGGCCCACCCAACTATGGAGGATAATCTGCTTCACTGAAAGTCTACGGCCTTAAATATTAATCTCATCTAAAAAATACCTTCACAACAACATCCAGACTGGTGTTTGACCAAATATGCAGGTACTATGGCCTAACCAAGTTGACATATAAAATACCTTCCCAAATATATGTCAAATATCATGGTAAGAGCTAAGAAAAGAAAAAAGACCATTCCCTAAAGGAATTGGAGAGTTAAAGCACACTATGATAGGGTGGTAAGATAGGCAGGGATGTGTGCACAATGTGCTGGGGCACAGAGGCTGAGTACTGCTCAATCCAACCTGGGGGAGAGGGGAGAGGAGCAGGCAGGTAATTTTCTTTGAGGTGAGTCCTGAGGAGCACAGTTGTTCTTCACCATACCCAGTCCACTCCCCTCCTCCATAGTCCCACCCTACCCTCTCAGCAGTCATCAAATATCCTCTAGCCAGCCTCCATCAGCCTGGGGAAACTGACGGAGTCCTCAACAACAGTGGGAAATGTCTCCTGTTGTGGGGCTGAAATGTACAGGCTTTAACCTGCCCCCACTTTGCTAATGTGTTCTTGTCACACCCACCCCCCACGTGGAACTCTATCCTCAGTCCCAAAAGGCATCTCAGCATTCTAGACACAGCCTCACAGGGCCCCTGGACTCAGCCACTTGTTGGAAAAGCTCAGTCTTCCCTGGAGTTGCAGGATGGGGCTCAGAGCCCTCCCCAGGACAAGGTCCCGGGACTTCTGCCTCCTCTTTGTCTGACCTGCTTGCCAACCCTTGCTGGGGTTACCGGGACCCTCAGGCTTTCAGCCAAGCACTGGCATGAGTGCATTCCAGACCTGTCAGCTCCTGGCCATATAGCTACTGATATTCACATAAAATCATACTTGATAGTGGTTACCAGATTTGGGGATTTCACCAACCAGTTAAATTTCAAAAATAATTTTGGGACTCAACCAGGGTTGCACTAAATTTTTGCTTTCCCCAAGGAAGAACACTGGGGACCAGGAGAAGCACCCTCTATTACCATCATTTCAAAAAAGAAAGGTTATTGGGGTGCCTGGGTGGCTCAGTCATTAAGCGTCTGCCTTTGGCTCAGGTCATGATCCCAGGGTCCTAGGATCGAGTCCCACATCGGGCGCCCTCCTCGGGGGGAAGCCTGCTTCTCCCTCTCCCACTCCCCCTGCTTGTGTTTCTGCTCTCGCTATCTCTGTCTCTGTCAAATAAATAAATAAAATCTTTTTTAAAAAAAGGTTATTATAATACCAACCAAGTATGGAAGAACATAAAGGAATTATAGACTGACTTTGCCAAGATCAAGGATATCTTTTTAAAATTTCAAATGTCAAAAATTATAATGACTTCTTATAATGTTAAATTTCTTTTACCTTTTTCTGAGACAAATTGTTAATCTAGAGGTTGACTATGTATCAGAAAGTGGAGCTTGAGTGCCCAACCTATTCCTGTACTTTGTTTTGTTCACAATCAGTGGCCACAACCCATATAAGAATGTTCTCTAAAATGGAAAAGGCAATATTCCACAGTGCTATTTTTACTCAGTATGGATATTCTGGAAAACTGAAAAATCTGAATAATAATAGCCACCCCCCCTAAGCTACAAAGAAAGCTAATAGTCCCAGATCAGTAGTCCTGGCTAACAAGGGACTTCCTTGTCTAGTGAACAGGCTACTGGGCCTTTTGGTCTCAACTCAATGAGCTCACTCTAGGCAATGCTTCCATCAGTACTGGGGTACAGAGCTTAGCACTATATTTGATCAATCTGCACATTAGGGTGCATTTTACAAGACTTGGAGGATGAAATACTATTTTTGGATCATTACAGACCTGTAATTCAATATATCGCTTGTCATAGCTATGATATACTTGATCATAAACTCTTGATCAGGAGCATACCATTCTTAGTATTGTTCTCATGGGAAATTATGACCAATTATAACCAACTCCCATAAGATACAATTTTCAGCAACATCTTGTAGTGATATGCAGAAATTGCTATTGTGTTGCACAAAGAAATGAACCTGGGTAAAGAGGAGAGAACAGTGCAGTTATTCTAATCCAGTCTGGTGCATTTAGGGTCCAAGTTAGAAAACCTGAGGTTCTAATCCTGGTTCTATTAATGTGGCCTTTGAGGCTTCTGTGTCCTCAACAGATCTGTCTGAGAGAGAATTCAATTTGATGATCTCTAATTGTTCTAAAGTTGTATGACCCAAAGAAATGAATGCATCCATGGCTACCATGTGGTATCAGAAAGAGCAAAAGAGTGTTTGATACCCAGAGAAAAAAGAAGTTGTTGTCCTGGAATCAGAGTTCACAAAGAAAATTGTTCAGGAAAATACTGTATCATTCTGATAAGGACTGAAGTGAATAATCTTGAGTTCATACTTTGGAGGTCCATTAATTCATAGAAATCTAGTTTTGTGTTTCCAATCTCCATGAGGTAGAAAAGATAGAAAACAAATGGGAGAGGATCACAAAGAAGTTGGTGATGTAAGGAAAAGAGCACATGACATGGTCAATCTATTTGGGAGAGATGAAATAAAACACAAAAAGTTAATGATAAAAACATAAGTTTTTAAAGCTAATGAAGCTTTGGCTTTTTTAAGGGAGGCGATTAAGTAATCAGTAGAGAAACAAGTAATCAATAGTTAATAGTCACACTACAGGGCTAAAAGAATATGCAGATAGAAAAAGAGAAAAACTAAAGTTTAGAACGAAAGTAGCAAAGAAAATTGAAAAGTTAAAGTCCTTGAGTTCTCAGGGGTTCACTTGTCAGAAATTTTTATCATGATCCACAGTTACTCATTTATATGATCAGATATGGTAAGGAATAGATAATTCTCAATCTAGAAATAAAAGGAAACTATCCAAAGTAAGATGATCTAACTAAAAATAGATTGGTAAGTGAAGAGTTGAAAGGGGAAGAGGAGGGCAAGTGATTTAGAAAGAAAATTTTTTCTTAAAGGCTGATCCTCTCTGACATTGACCCCAAAACTCAAAAGATTGGCTTAGATAGTATGAAGAACTCCTATTATGCAAGCATAAGACGGGAAGCATTGCCTGCCCCTCTATTCATAGAAGGTAACTGGGAGTAAGAGCTGAGGAATGGGAAATGAAATTTTTAAATACATAATTTAAAAATATATACATAAATCTCAGACTTCTCAGGATTATCATAGCTGCTTTAGAAGGTGGGTCATATGGCTTTCTCTGGAATTACAGTTTCTTTTGTTTATCAAAGCAGTATTAAACAAAATAACTGTTTTTATTGCAGCTATACAAATACACTTCAAGACATAAAAGTGAAGCAATATAAAAAGAAATTAGAAGACCTCAGAGAAGTCTCAAAGAATTCATATTAGAACAAAAGGGAAGGCTAAGGCAGATTGTCTTTTCTCAATTTTGCTGCTTCTCTTATGTTAAGCAAGTATAAAACAATACAACAACACAAAACTACAGCAAAGAAACAAAGAAAAACCTTATCTTTGTAGTTCTGTTCATTTGAGTTTACTATTATCAGACGTCAGCAAGGTGTAGTGCAGGGCTCCAGAGTATTGGAAGACTCTCCACCCTGTAGTTGAAATCCGGAGTCACTGCTAGTCCAGCCTCATGGCCTGTGAAGTTATGACACCTCTCTAAATATGACTATGCCCTGGTTAAACATGGATAATAATTCCCTATCTTAGAGGGTTTTTATGTGATTAAGAGATATTTTATATAAAACATTTCATGCACAGCAGATGTTTAAAAACAAAAACTAAAAATTAAGCTCCTGTTATTACAAATGATAAGCTATATTCAGAGCTCAACATTCAAGGCCAAAACCACACTCCTTAAAAATAACTCTCAGTGTTTTGACAACCATTTCTGGCTTTAACTTTCTCTTTGGTAGTAACACTGCCACTTCAAGGTGATAAAATTGGCAGCTCCAAAACAAAATGGGAATTTTTTGTTATAAAAAAAGTCTTTGGCATCTGAGCATGATCAAAGAGTGGAAGTATCTAGAATGTTAATTCTCATATTGGTTACTACATTAATTTTTTTCCCTTCTCAACCAATTATTTCTTGAGTCTGACAAATAAATTTGGGAAGGACAGACATATCAATGGAAAAATGAGCAAAGTAAATGACAATACATTATTTCCATTTGCCAAATAAGAAATGATTTTGTAAATTACAACACCCAGAATTAGCAAGGGGTTATCAGTGAAATTTCATCTTTATTCATAGTTGGTAGAGCATCAATTGGTACAAACTTTTGGGAGTACAATCTGAAATGTTTGTCTCAGGAATCCTAAAAATGTTTATATTCTTCATGGCTGTATTTCCACTTCCTCTTTATAAAATAATCAGGAAAACAAAATTTTATTTTAAATTTCCATTGCATACTTCACAGATCTGTACCTCTGAAGCAAATAATACATAATATGTTAAAAAAAAAAAAAAGAAGAAGAAGAAGAAGAACATAGCAGGAGGGGAAGAATGAAGAGGGGGAAATCAGAAGGGGAGATGAACCATGAGAGACTATGGACTCTGAAAAACAAACTAGGGTTCTAGAGGGGAGGAAGGTGGGGGGATGGGTTAGCCTGGTGATGGGTATTAAAGAGGGCACGTTCTGCGTGGAGCACTGGGTGTTATATGCAAACAATGAATCATGGAACACTACATCAAAAACTAATGATGTAATGTATGGTGATTAACATAACATAATAAAAAAAAGTATTTTGGAAGGATTCACAGGAAAATGATTTAAAAAGATAGCGGAGGGATAAAGTTAGGGGAATGGGAATGAAAAGAGAATTGTTATAAATACGTATCTTTTTTGTATTGTTGAATATTTTTATCTTGTGAATGTATTACTTCCTCCATTAAAAAAACTAGTTCATAACATAAATAAATAAATAAATAAATTTCCATTGCCGTTACTATTCACAAAAGTAAAAATTGGAAATAATCAAAATCTCCCTAAATCAAAATGTGTAAGTAAATGTTGACAAAACATATGAGGCATAATATCCTGTTTTTAATAATATTTAAACAGAATGGAAATTGCTCACTGTAAATAGTAAATGAAAAGTAGAATCATATAAGATATGATTTTAATTTACGTATATATGCACAGAAATAAGGACTAGAAGGAAATACATCTAAATATTAGTAGTGGTATCCTCTAAGCTAAAAACTAAAGATGATTGGGCGCCTGGGTGGCTCAGTTGGTTGGGCGACTGCCTTCGGCTCGGGTCATGATCCTGGAGTCCCGGGATCGAGTCCCGCATCGGGCTTCCTGCTCGGCGGGGAGTCTGGTTCTCCCTCTGACCCTCTTCCCTCTCGTGCTCTCTGTCCACAATTATAACGCTCTCAAATAAATAAATAAAAAATTTTTTAAAAATAAAATCTAAGCAAAAAACTAAAGATGATTTTTACATTTTTCAACACTTTTCTCTAATTTCCTATAATGAACACGTTAATACTATGACACTAAGATCATCATATTTTGTTAAAATCATGCCTTACTCTATAGAAGTATTTCATTCACAGGAATTTGTTTTGGAAATCATAGGGGTATCTTCAGTCAGCAATTCTGCATAGGCCTTTAAAATAACACTGATGCTGGAGTCTATTGAACACCAACATGCCCACTGCCATTGTTACTCCACAGCTTACAGCAACTCTGGTTTCCAGACCAAAAATTAGAATTTGTGGTCTGAAAATAGGCTAGCATATTTGAAAGCAGGGTTGTCCCTGAAAATTCAGGTACATGAGTATTACAGGATGACTCCCACTCAACACTGGAAACTTACCTGATCCAGAAATGTAAACCAACAGACTCGCTAGCCTGATGATCTTTCCATAATTTTACCCCTCATATTTAAATCTGTCTTGGAAGAGGGTCAAAACACCCATAGTGACTTTCCCTAACTGTGTAGAAAACAATCAAGAAAATGCTGACTGCCCACTGTGTGCATGACACTCTACTGAATGAGGGGTACCTCTAATCTAACTCAGCAAAATGAGCTTTGTTAATGCATTAATGAGCCCATGCATAGACTGCTGATGCAAGCAAAATTTTCCATAAGCAAGTTTAATGCTATAGGAAACCAACAAAAAGAGCCCAAGCAGCCCATAAGTGCTCCCTTGTAGGTGATAAATGACCTTTCAAGTCGAACCAAAAGCTTTTACCTAAAAGAGCAGGTGAGTAATGCTGCATTTACAATGGGCTTTATCTATGTATGGATGATGTCCCTTAGTTGCAATTTCCTTTGCCCAGAGAAGAAATGACTACTACTCTAGGCTAATGAATTAAACGCAGTCTAATTTATCCTAATTTGATTTCATTTCTTTCTACTTTATATGCCATTTTACAGACTGAGGATGATACACACACACACACACACACACACACACAAACATTTTAACAGAAATCCCTTATTTATATTGCAAAAGCAAATTATTTGTTATTTTAAAATATTTTGTTTATATAACCAACCCTACCAGTGCATATGGTAAAAATATATAATATAGTAAGAATTAAAATAGAAAGCATCTACCCCACTTCTCCCCACTTCTCCCTGGTCTCACTTCACAAAGGCACTTTTAACTCTTTTTGTTGTTGTTCTCTAGGACATTATCATAGGACATTAACTCTAAAAATACACTGCTGTTCTTAATTAATCAATTGGAAACATTATCAGCTAACTTCTTGATTTATACAAGATTTCTTAGTTCTCATACGTGCTCTCCAATCTGGGAGGGGAGGATCAGGTTTACTAAGATTGAATTTACATATAGTAACATTCATCCTTTTTAGTGTACCGTTCTATGGCTTTGACAACTGCAGTTCAATCACCCCTCCTCCCAGATTTTCTCAGACTCTCTTTTAGACAACTTCTGCCACTCCAGCCCCTGGCAAGCAGTGATACTTTGTGTTCCTGATGTCTGCCTTCTCCAGAATGTCAAATGAATGCAGCCTTTTGATTCTGGCTTCTTTCATTTACTTCTTAAGGCCTTCATTCATGTTGTTGCATACATCGGTATTCACTGAATGGACATAAAACAGTTTGTTTATCCATTCACAAGTTAAAAGCCATGTGGGTTTTCCCCCCCAGTTTTTGATGATTAGGAATAAGCTTGTAATAAACTTTAATATACAGATCTTTGTGGGCAATAACTTTCATTTCTCTTTGCTAAATATCTAGAAGTGAAATTACTATATTTTATATAGCATGTATGTTTAACTTTATATAAAATTGCCAAAATGTTTTTTTCTAAGGTGGCTATCCCACTTTATATTCACCAGTAATGGATGAGAGTTCTAGTTATTTAGGATTCCTACCAACACTTGGTATTTGTCATCTTTGTTTTCTTGAGCTTTTTTTGGTTGCTGTTTGTTTGTTTTAGCCATTCAAATAGATATGCGGTGGCATGTCACTGTGGTTTAATAAGGATTTCCTCAATGACTAATGATACTGGGCAGCTTTGGTGTTTCCACTTATATATGTTCTTTATGTCTGTTCAACTGTTTTGCCCACTCTTACTGGGTTGTTTTCTTATTATTGAGTTTTGAGAATTCTTTATCTATTCTGATTCAAGTGTTTTATTAAATATGTGTCATGCAAATACTATCTCCCAGGCTGTGTGGCTTGTCTTTTCATTCACTTAACAGCATCTTTCAAAAAAATATGTTTTGAATTTTGATGAAATCCAATTTATCAATATTTTCTTCTATGGATTGTGCTTTTGGTGATGACATTTAAGAAATATTGCCCAACCCAAGACCAAAAGATTTTCTTCTACATTTTCTTTTAGAAGTTTTTATAGTTTTACTATGTGGTCTCTCTATTCTATCCCATTAATCAACGTGCCTCTCCTTTTGCCAATAACACAGTCTTAATTACTGTAGATTTATGAGTCTTCAAGTAAGTTACTGTAAATATGACAACTTTGATCTTCTTTTTCAAAATTGATTTGGTTATTCTAGTTCCTTTACCTTTCCACATAAATTTTAAAACAGCTTGGTGAATTCTGCAAAAATCCCTGCAGGAATTTTAATTGGAACACTGATTGGGATTACATTGAGTCTATAAACCAAATTGGGAGATAACTACCATATTAACAACATTGTGACTTTGATTCTTTGAATGTAGTATATTGTTCCATTTATTCGGGTCTTGTCTAAACTCTTTCAAATGTGTTTTAGCGCTTTTAAGAGACTTTCCATATATCCTGTTAGATTTTCACCTAAGTATTTCATGGGTTTTTAGGTGCTATTGTAAAGGGCTCCCTTTTTTTCCAATTTTTAATTTTTCATTGCTAGTATATATAAAAATACAATTGAATATGTGTATTAATGTGTATCTTGCAACCTTGAATTTGAACTAGAATTTATCAATTCTAATTCCTTTTTTGGAGATTCTTTGGCATTTTCTCTATATAAAGCCAGATAATCTGTGAATAGAGAAAATTTTGCTTATTCCTATCCAATCCACATGCCTTTTATACATTTCTCTTATCTTCATGCATTGGCTAGGACTTTCAGTGCAGCATTGATAAAAATTGGTAAGAATAGACATCTTTGCCTTGTTTTCACCTGTAGTAGAAACATCCAGTCTTTCATAGGTAAGTGTGATGTTAGCTGTAAGTTTTATGAAGAAGCTCTTTATCATGTTAAGGAAGTTCACTTCCATTCTTAGTTTGGGTGAATTTTTATAGATGTTGAGTACTGACATCTGGTTTTCATGCATCTATTAATACTATCATATGTTTTTTCTTCTTTAGTCTTCTGAATGGTAAATTGGAATATTAGATTTTTGAATGTTGAACCAGCCTTGCATTCCCCAAAATAAACTCCACTTGATCATGATGTATTATCCTGTATTATCCTGTTTATAATATTAGATTTGATTTGATAATATTTTATTGGGGATTTTTGCATCTCTATGAGAGATATTAGTCTGTAGTTTTCTTTCACTAAGATGTTTTTTCCTAGTTTTGGTCTCAGTGTAATGCTGATCTTATAAAATGAGATGATAAGTGTCCCCTCCAGTTCCATATTCTGAAAGAGTTTGTGTAGACTAAACATTATTTCTTCCTAATATTTTTAAAGTAAGCTCTACGCCCAATGTGGAACTTGAACTTATGACCCTGAGATTAAGAGTCACATGCTCTACTAGTTGTACCAGCCAGGTTTCCCTCTTCCTAAATTTTTTTGACAGAATTCACCAGTAAAGCCATCTGAGATTAGAGTCTTCTTTAATAGAAATTATCCAGTTTATCTATTACTTCTTGAGGGGCCTTTGGCAGTTTGTACTTCTCAAGGAATTTGTTCATTTCCTAAGTTTTCTAACTGTGAGCATAAAGATGTTTTGAAATGTTTCCTAGTTTTTAATTTTTATATATGTAGGATGTGTAATGACATCCCCTCTTTCATTTTTGACATTGGTAATTTGGGTTGTTCCTCTTTTCCTTAGTAAATCTAGCTAGAAGTGAGTCAATTTTATTGATCTTAAAAAAATATTTTGCTACTATTGGTGTTCTTTAATGTTTTCCTATTTTCAACTTCATTGATTTCTCTTACCTTTATTATTTTATTCCTTCTATTTGCTTTGACTTCATTTGCTATTCCTATAAATTTCATTCTAATAACTGCTTTAGATGTATTCCACAATTTTTGTTATGCTGTAGTTTCATTTTCTTTTAATTAAAAATAATATATATTTTTTTACTTCTACTTTAATCCATGAGTATTTAGACATTTGTTGCTTAATTCTGAAATATTTGGTAATTTTCCAGATAAGCTCCTGTTGATTTCTAGTTTATTTCCACTATGTTCAGAGAAAATACTCTGTGCAATTTAAACTTTTTTAAATGTATTAGGTTTGTTCTATGACCCACATTATGGTTTATCTTGATTAACATTCTATATGTTCTTTAAAATAATGTATATTCTGTTGTAGTTAGCTGGAACGTTACATAAATGTCAATTAAGTCAAGTTGGTTTAAAGTGTTTCTCAGATCTTATATATCCTTACTAATTTTTGGCCCACTTATTCTATCAGTTATGAGAGAGTAGTGTTGAAGTCAAAATATAATTATATACTTGTCTGTTTCCCCTTCAAGTTCTATCAGTTGCTGTTTCATGCATTTGAAGCTCTATGATTAAGTACATACACATTTAAGATTATCATATCTTCTTGGTGAAGTGAGCCCTTTATCATTATGGAATATCCCCTGCAACATTCTGCTTTCTGAAGTCTACTTTGTTATTAATCTAGTCACTCCAGCTTTCTTATGATCGGTGTTTCATGGTATAACTTTTTCTCATAATTTTACTTTTATTCTATTTGTGTCTTTATAGTTAAAGTGCATCTCTTATACTGAAAGTGAGTTTCTTATAACCAGTGTATAGTTAGAGCTATAATCTCAGTTTTTTAACTGGCGTATTTAAAGGACTCACATTTAATGTAATTATTGATATGGTTGAATCAAAATCTACCATTTTACTGGTTCCTTTCTATTTGTTCCACCTGTGTTTGGTGCACCTTTGCCATTTTATCATGTTTTTGGATTAAAAATTTTTATTTCATTTCATGTGCTTTATTATATTCTTATTTGTGCATTTATAATTTAATATTTTAAGGGTTGTACTTGGTTGTACAATATGCATCTTAATCATAGTGTAACTTCAAATCATACTATAATCCTTCACATATAATATAAAAAACTAAACAATTGTATATTCTCAATTCCTCGTTCCCATTCTTTGTGCTAAGGCTGTCATACATTTTATCTATACCTATGCTATACACTCAAAGAGCACTGTTACTATTTTTGCTTTAGAAAGTCAATGATATTTCATAGTGATTAAAGTTAAGGAAAATATATTTTATATTTTTCTTCATTTTAACCATTTCCAGAGGTATGTATTTCTCTGTGTGCATTCAAGTCTATGATACTGTACACTTTCTGTTTGAAAACGTTCCTTTAACATTTTTTGCTGTATAGGTCAAGAAGTAATGAATTCTCAGTTTTTATTTATTGAAAATGTCTTCATTTCACCTTTATTTTAAAAGATAACTTCAGGGGTGCTTGGGTGGCTCAATCAGTTAAGTGTCTGCCTTCAGCTCAGGTCATGATGTCAGGGTCCTGGGATGGAGTCCCACATCAGGCTCCCTGCTCAGCAGGGAGTCTGCTTCTCCCTCTCCTTTTGCCCGTCCCCCCACTTGTGCACTCTCTCTCTAATAAATAAATAAATACAATATTTTTTAAAAAGTAAAAGATAACTTCATGTGGTATGGAACACTGGGTTGCTTTATAGTTGTGCACTTTAAAGTTGTCACTTTACTGTTTTTTTGTTTGCACAGTTTCTGATGAGAAGTCTGCTGTAATTCTTAACTTTATTCCTCTGTAATAGGTCTATTTTATTTGGGCTGCCTTCAAGATTTACTCCTTTATCTGAATTTTATCAATTCAATATGATATGTCTAACAGTGTGGGGTTTGGGAAAAAAGATATTTATCCTGCTTGGGCTTCTCTGAGCCTCTGTGATTGGTAATTTGATGTCTTTCATTGTATTTGGAAAATTATTAACCAATAATTTCAAATAGTTCTTCTATCCCATTCTGTCCCTTTTCCACCTAGGATTGCATTTACACATACGTTATACCACTTCATATTGTCTCACACCTTTTCGATGCTGTTTTGGGCCTTTCCAATCTTTCCTTTTTATTTCCTGACCCCTCCATTTTAGAGCAATGACTTTGTAATACTGTAATTACACAATTATAAGGTCATTTCTATTGGTCTGTCTTCAAGTTCATGATTCTTTCTTTGGCTGTGCTGAGTCTACTGATGAGCAAATCAAGAGTATTTTTCATCTCATGCTTTCATATCTAGCATTTCCATTTGACATTTTCTTAATTCTCTTTCTGCTAAAATGCCACATATTTCATGTGTATTTTCCACCTTTTCTACTACAGTTTTTAATCATGATTATTTTAAATTCCTATATGATAGTTCCAACATCTGCATCAGAAATAAATCATGAGTGTCCTGTCTCTTGGAAGTCATTTCCTTGATTATTTGTGTGTCTCATCATGTTTGGTTAATGTCAATATAATTACACAGCTGTTAAATGTAATCATACAATTATAAGGTCTTTACACTGGAGGTGTAAAGGAGGTGTCATGGGATAAAAAGGGAAGTGAAGTTGGCAAAATGAAGTGTTAAGTGTAAAGAGCGATGTATGAAATAGCACAATTCTGACTCAAAATGAACATTAATTTAAGAAAAAATACATGTAAGCTTAGAACTACTAAAAAATAATTAAAAGAGAGTGTTAAGAAATCAATAAAGGAAATGAAATGGAATACTCAAAAAAGTGACTAGCCCAAAAAAAGGCAAAAAAAGGAGAAATGGAAACAATAAAATGAGAGACAAATAGCAACATGGTAGGCATGAATCCATACCAATAATTACACTAAATGTTAATGACCTAACCACTTGAATTAAAGGCAGATATTATGATACAGTTAAAGGATAAAAATCAAGAACCAACTATATGCTATGTACAAAAGTTGCACATCCAATATAAAGACACAGATGGGGTCTAAGTAAAAGTATGGGAAAAACAAACATGCAAATATGAATCATAAAAAAAGTTGGCATACTTATATATAATATTGCACAGAGTAGACATGAAGACAAAAGTATTACTGAGATGAAGTGGGATATTTCATAATAATTGGTCATTGCATCAAGAAGACATGACAACTGTAAATGTGTGTGTACCTAATAAGAGAGTTTCAAAATATATGAAATAAAAACTGACTGAACTAAAGGGAGAGAAAGATAAATCCACAAGTACAGTTGGAGACTTTTAACAACCCACTCAGTAAAAATAGAGATGATGTGAACAATACTATCACAAACTTTACCCAATTGGCATTTACAAAGCAATACACTCAAAGTTAAAACTAATCTATGCTGGATAAAATACGCACTAAAGAATGACTGGGTAGAAACAGGAGGAAACTTACGGTGGTGATGCTTATTATTAACATCTTGAAAAGATTAAGGGAATGAATTTCTCAAAACACCATGAATGCACACATAAGATTTGTGAATGTTATTATATGTAATTATTTCATGAAAAAAGAAAAATGTTAGCAAATATTGAACTTGTGTAATATGCATACTGAAGTATTTAGAGGGTAGTGTAATGATATTTGTAACTTATTTAGAAATACATAAAAATAATATGTATTTGATGAATACAGGAATAGATAAATGGATATATATATGTGATAAAACAAGCATAATGGTATGATCTAGTTGGTGGATATATGGATGGATGTTAACTAAATTTCTTTCAATTCCACTTGATAAAAAGTTTCTTCTTCTATTATTATTAGTTTCAGGCATATAATTTAGTGATTCATCAGTTGCATATAACACCTAGTGCTCACTACATCAAGTACCCTCCTTAGCTCATCACCCTATTACCCCATCCCGCCAACCCCCTCCCCTCCAGCAACCCTGTTTGTTTCCTATAGTTTAG
Source organism: Callorhinus ursinus (assembly GCF_003265705.2). Lineage (NCBI taxonomy): Eukaryota > Metazoa > Chordata > Mammalia > Carnivora > Otariidae > Callorhinus > Callorhinus ursinus. Next base: position 71,290,257 of record NW_027397064.1, on the reverse strand, counting down.
AGTCTCTTATGGTTTGCCTCCCTCTCTGTTTTCATCTTATTTTATGTTTCCTTCCCTTCCTCTATGTTCATCTGTTTTGTTTCTTAAATTCCACATATGAGTGAAATCATATGGTATCTGTCTTTCTCTGACTGATGTAGTTTGCTTAGCATAATACCTTCTAGTTCCATCCACATCATTGCAAATGGCAAGATTTCATAGTTTTTGATGGCTGAGTAATATTCCATTGTTAATATATACCACACCTTCTTTATCCATTCATCTGTTGATGGATATCTGGGCTCTTTCCATTATTTGGCTATTGTGGACATTGCTGCTATAAACATTGGGGTGCAGGTGCCCTTTTAATTCACTATGTTTGTATACTTTGGATAAATACCTACTAGTGCAATTGCTGGGTCGTAGGGTAGTTCTATTTTCAACCTTTTGAGGAAACTCCATACTGCTTTCCAGAGTGGCTGCACCAGTTTTCATTCTCACCAACAGTGCAAGAGGGTTCCCCTTACTCCACATCCTTGCCAACATCTATTGTTTCCTGAGTTAATTTTAGCCATTCTAACTGGTGTGAGGTAGTCAATTGATGAAAAGTTTAATAAAATATTGAGGAAAAACAAAAATGAAATGAATCTGAAATGAAATAAATCTTTTCCAGAAAATAAACATGCATGAGAATTCATTGTCACAAGAACTGAACTACAAGAAATGTTCTTCAAGCTAAAGGAAAAGGACATCACATGTAAATTCACCTCTACACAGAGTAATGAAGAGCAATGAACAGAAATGATAAGTAGGTGGGTAAATGCAAAATCTTACATTCATTTTTTAATTCATTTAAAGGTAACTAAGTATTTAAGCCAAAATAAGAACTATTTTTTTCAAGGCTATAAAAAATTTAGAAGTAAAATGTGTGAGATTAGGGGTGCCTGCGTGGCTCAGTCATTGGGCGTCTGCCTTCGGCTCAGGTTATGGTCCCAGGGTCCTGAGATCGAGCCCTGCATTGGGCTCCCTGCTCCACGGGGGGCCTGCTTCTCCCTCTCCCATTCCCCCTGCTTGTGTTCCCTCTCTCGTTGTGTCTCTCTCTGTCAAATAAATAAAATCTTTAAAAAAAATGTGAGATTAATAACACAAATGACAAGAAAAGGAAAATGGAAGAATATGATAATATGGTTCTCAGATTAAACTATGATAATTTAAAGTTGGATATTATAAAACTTGGAACAATCACTAAAAGTAAGACAAAGAGATGTAGCTTATAAACCAATAGTGGAAATAATTCAGAATAGTAACATTTTGTCAATTAAACCAAACAAAGGCAAAAAATAGAAAGAAATAAAGGGAGAGACATAAAAACAACAAGATGACAGATTTAAACACACCCATATTGATAAATACAATAAATGTATATGGTCTAAATTCTCCAGTTAAAAGAAAAGTATGTAAGCCTGAATAAAAAAGCAGGACCTAACCATATGCTCTATACAAGAAGCCTAATTTAAATATATATTTTTATGTGTGTGTGTGTGTGTGTGTATACACACACACATAAGTATATATACATACGTATACATATATACATTAAAAGTTTAGAATAAGAGGATGGGATGTCTATGATATGCAGGCGCTCAGCAAAACAAAGTATGAGTACCTATATTAAAAGAGATGTACAAATATTAAGCATAAGAAAGCTGGGATGGCTATATTAATGTTAACTGAGTAAACTTTAAAGCAAAGATTACCAGTGATAAAGAGAGACATGTCGTAAGAATAAATAACACCAGGGGTAAAGTGGGAGATTTCCTAATGATAAACATGCATTAAGAGGACATAACAATGGGCGCCTGGGTGGCTCAGCCGTTAAGTGGCTGCCTTTGGCTCAGGTCCCTGGGATGGAGCACCACATTGGGCTCCCTGCTCCACGGGAAGCCTGCTTCTCCCTCTCCCACTCCTCCTGCTTGTGTTCCTGCTCTCGCTAACTCTCTCTCTGTCAAATAAATACAATCTTTAAAAAAAAAGGACATAAAAATCTTAATGTACCCATTAACAAAATTTTCAAATACATGCAGTAAAAATCAGAAAAACTAAAAAGAGGAGTAGATAAATTCACATGTATGTGGGAGATATCAACAATCTTCTCTTGGTAATTGATATAATAAGACAGAAAATCAGTAAAGATAGAGAAGCCTTGAATAACACTGTGAAACAACTTGACCTAAATAACATCTATAGAACACTCCACCCAACAACAGCAGAATATACATTATTTTCAAGAACATGTATTACATTTACCAGGTCAGACACAGGTTAGGCTCTAAAACAAATAGATAAATTCAGAAAAATTAAAATCATAGAGATTATATTCTTTCACTCTCAGTGGATTTAAATTGGAAGTCAATAACAAAAAAACAACCTGAAAATTCCAAAAATATTTGGAAATTAAACAACAGACATCTAAATAACCCACAAGTCCCAGAAAATCATAAAGAAATCTAGAAAATATTCTGAATTCACTGAAAGTTAAAATACAACATAGCATGATTTATGGATGAGCTGAAGCAGTTGCCAAGAAGGAAACTTGAAGCTTTAAATGCCTATATTAGAAAAGAAGAAAGGCTGAGGTGCCTGCATGGTTCAGTCATTAAGCATCTGCCTTTGGCTCAGGTGATGATCCCAGGGTCCTGGGATCAAGCCCCACATCAGGTTCCCTGCTCGGCGGGAAGCCTGCTTCTCCCTCTCCCACTCCCCCTGCTTGTGTTCCCTCTCTCGCTGTGTCTCTCTCTGTCAAGTAAATAAATAAAACCTTTAAAAAAAAAAAAAAGAAAAGACGAAAGGTCTTAAATGAATGATTTAAGAAAAGGTCATCAAACTATGACCCATTGGTTGGCCCATTTGTAAATAAAGCAACACCTATTTGTTTATGTATTGTCTATGGTTGCTTTTATATGAAAACGGCTGAATCAAATAATTGCAACAGAGACTCTGGCCCACAAGCCTCAAATATATATTATCTGATCCTTTAAGAAAAAGTTTGCCCACTGTTGATCTAAAGTACCAACTTAAGAAGTTAGAATAAAAAAGAATAAATTAAACTCAAAGTAAGCACAAGAAGGAAATATAAAGATAAGAGTAGAAAACAACTAAAGAAAAAAAAACCCTGAAAATCAATAAAACCAAAAGCTATTTATTTGAAAGAATTCAATAAAACTGATAAACTTCCAACGAACCATGAGAGACGATGGACTCTGAAAAACAAACTGAGGGTTCTAAAGGGGAGGAGGGTGGGGGGATGGGTTAGCCTGGTGATGGGTATTAAAGAGGGCACATTCTGCGTGGAGCACTGGGTGTTATGCACAAACAATGAATCATGGAACACTACATCAAAAACTAATGATGTAATGTATGGTGATTAACATAACAATAAAAAATTTAAAAAAAACTGATAAACTTCCAACTACACTGATCAAGGTAAAAAGAAAGAAAATTCAAATTCCCAATGTCAGGGATATAAGAGGAGACAGCACTCTAAATCCTACAGATATTAAAAACATAATAAAGAACTATTAGGAAAAACTTTATGATAATGGCAATATAAAGAGCAGATTTCAGTAAAAACAGTTCTAAAAGAGCATCTTCATCTTGATTTGGCACAATAAATCTCATTCTTTTAGGGAAGTCCATTTGTCTTAATGAAGTCAACTTTCTTCTCCATGCAAAAAGTAATACCTTTTAATATAGTTAATAGACAGCTAGAGAATAGCGATAGGAAAAAAATAAAAAAAGAAAGAGAGGTTCATTTAATTACACATTTATTATCCTGTAAGAAATGTTCTGCTAATCGTATACTTATTCTTTATTTAGTGTTTCAAATTTACAATGTATTATCTATTTCCTGGAAATATATACTACAGATTATAGGTGGAATTTGAGTGAGAACAAAGTCTCACTTTGATTATTAGAGAATAGGCAAATATTCACAGAGCAGATCTTTACTCTTGAAGAGCAATAATGGTGATGGAGAGAAGAAATAGACACATTTTAAGGGAGCAGGCCAGAAAAATGTCATCAGATAAAATTATGAAATGTGATGCGTTAATACTCTTTAATATATTTTGGCTCTGTTTTAAAACAATCTGGTTCCTTAAAGCTGTGTTAATCTGGATTACCACCCTCTGAGTTAACATCTCTTGGATAAGCATGCATTTATGAAACTAAACATTTAGCATTAAAATGCTCATTGTCTGGACCATAATGGGTTAGATTTATTTCTAATCCTGTTTTTGACCACGGAGTACTTATTTCAGTCAATCATGGCGTTAAACGAAAAATTTAAAAGGAACTCAATCAACATACAGAGATATGGTGTCTTTCTCAATCATTGTGTACCTTATCATGACCTAAGGATGATAAAACAAATGAGAAGAAAATATATGTGTCTCACTTTCAAAACTAAAGCACCCTAATCATTTTCTTGATGTGAAAAGTTTAATGAAAAAGTAGATTGATCTAATTTGGGATCCTTAAGTCACTGGCAAATTTAAATTGTTTAAAAAAATAATAAGCCAAGCTCTTGAGTCATACTGAATGATTCACCCAGGAATTCTTGAGGGGATTAATTTAAAACAGTTCCAAAGAAACAGTATCTTCACATACCTACTCCAAAACACAGAAGAGAACAACAGAAAAGGGAAATTATTCTGGAGGACAAAAAGTAAAGAATGAAGACAGAGCAGAACCTTTTGATTCTTGTTGGCCAATCAGAGCAAGTGAATGCAAGAGCCACATGATAAGGCAAGGGAGCATCCCCTCAGAAATAGGGGTGTTGGCTTCTATGGAAATAAAGTCTTCACGCCTGTTTCGCACTCCTCCTCACCTCCTCCCTCCCTTTTACTTTTTACTGGATTCCTAAGTGTGAGGAGTAGTGGTATTACTGTCCCCATTCCAGGGAACCAAGAGGCCCATGTGCTTTAGGGATGCAGCTTTCAAAGAATGTGAAAGGCACCGGGTTCATGACCACGGTCCCGTCTTCTATAGAGGTAACAATTGTGGGAAGAGCAGGACCTGCTTCCTCGTAGAAAAAAAACAACCACCTCTCTCCACAGACTCTCCGCCTTTTCCTCCCTGAGCAGTAGCCCCTGACATTATTGCCTGAAACTTGTCAGAGCTACCATGAAGTCTGGACTAATGTGAGGTAATGGACAAAGAGGTCCCCCGCTCCACCATCCTGTTCCCTTGGCAGGCATCACACAGCCTTTCAATCAGTGTCAGGATCCAGAATTCTGATGTATCACAGCCTCTTCCCCTTTATCCTTAGGCTGTTTAGTTGTTACACATTTTGAAGAGGAGTAGGTTAGAATTCTGCCATGCAATTTGGGGACAAAGTACCACGTAACCAAAAGAACAGTTACTTTGCTTTAGTTTGCTTCTCTTTTCTGGATATCCCTGAGTGACTTCTCTTGGACTGGAGAGAGGCACAGCTGTGACAGGCCAGTATTTAGGTATTCCTACTTCTCCTAGGAAAAGTGGAAATTCTGTATCCCTTATAAATATATCCCTTTATTATCCCAGTTTCTTAAACAATGGATAAGGATAAAACTTGAGATCTGATAATCAGCTGTGAAAAATTTAAAATAGAGAAGGCCAAAGCCATGAAAAATCCAGAGGTGGCTTCACAGATGTAAGTGGTAAGGAATAATACACAGTACACTCTTTGTGCTTAGAATTTTTCCTTTTTTTCCCTGTTTGGTTCTGTTTTCCATTTATATTTAGAAGTCAACTCTCTCGTTTTATTAGTTAAAATAAACTCTTTATAAACATGTGAACATATCCTTTTGAGCTTGTTAATGACCCATGCATAGAGTTGTTCATTGATAGGTCACTGTCCTCTACAAATCTCAAAATGAAGCCAGTACTAATCATTTGGTAGCTGGTCAAGACTCAGCTAAGAGCAGGAACTAAACAGTGCATAGTTGAAATTAATGCATCCTTGCCCGTTTCCCAAAGGACTTGCAATCACTCTCTTAGGAATCTGCTCTAAAACCTCAGTCTGCCTCAGATGAAGAAGAACTGTGACGCATACCTGGCTCTGACTCTGTCCATTCTCTACTGCCCTGAACCTTCTCTTTTTACAACAAGACATACAAGTAGTGCCAAGAAAAATACAACAAACTGCACCTTGGCTACTGCCTGGAAGCACTTCCCCTAAAAGAGAAACTTAGGAATGCTTATTTCAAAGACAAATACTCTAAAAACGCATTTGAAAATAACAATCACATTCAAAAGATAGTAAATTTGGGCAAGACCAACTGCTTTCACCTACCAATCATTTCCAGGGAGTCTAGAGAGTTCTAACCTCTTTCACAACCCTTTCATGTCAAGAACCCATTAGGAAAGGCTGTCTCTCTGCGTCCACCTGGAAATGGTGGAGCCACACAACGCGTGGCTGAAGTGCTGGAAGTGACCCCTCAGAGATGCATACAGGGACGGTGGCAGGGCTAGAATACAAGTGGTAAGAGACAAGGACTAGAAAAGAGGTCTATGCTTCTCTTTCTAATCTAAAAGCTGGGCATATGGGCAACAGGAGCAGTTTAGCTCATCACAATATCTCCTTCATGTGGGGTTGCCAGGTAAAAGTACAGAACACCCAGTTAAATCGGAATCAAACACCAATTAATTTGACTCTCGATTTTTTAGCGTTGGTCTAGACTTGTGCCCTGAACCCTAGGCCCCAAACAACAAATTGCTTACTTGGTATCTCCACTTTAGTGTGTATTAGGTATTTTAAGCTCTCCACACGGAAACTGAGCTCCTGCTCTGGGCCACCATCCCCACCCCTGCCCAGGGCAGGACCTGCTCCTCTGGTGGTCGGTCATCAGCCTGACCCCACATAAGGGGTCAAATCAAAAATTTGGTATCATCCCCTATTCCTCTCTCACACTTTACATTTACGTATGTAGGATTATAGCAAATCAGAGGAACTCTATTTGATACTTCTGTAAACTTGAGGCTAGATAACAGGTTGGGGCACTACAGTTAATGAAGAAATATGCCCCCAAGGACTTCTGCACAGAGCTTCTCCTGGGCCAGAGAAGTGTCTTCCTTGGACATTTTGCCTCTTGTCACATGTGTTTCAATCAACCAATAAATGACCCTGCTTAAAGAAGGGCAAATGTGACAACATCTTCTGCATTTGGACACTCAACCAGCCCAAGGCTTTCACTTTCACTTCCAGCATACCTTAAAATGCGCAGTGAAAACATCTCCCTATCTGAAACCCCCACCCTGGTTATTAAATGAAACAGTTACCTTTTCACTTTTAGAGCAACAGCTTCTAGCTTTCCAGACTTTTTTTTTTTTTTTTTTAAGATTTTACTTATTTATTTAGGAGAGAGCACAAGCAGGGAGAGCTGTAAAGAGAGAGGGAGAAGCAGGTTCTTCGCTCAGCAGAGAGCCCAACCCTGGGCCAGGGTGGGGGTGGGGGACTCGATCCCAGGACTCTGGGATCATGACCTGAGTTAAAGGTAGACACTTACTTAACCAACTGAGCCGCCCAGACATCCTCTGGACTCTTTTTTTTTTTTTAGCTTTCCAGCCTAATTTTTTAGCCAACCCAGACCAATAAATATTTTCTCTTTTTTTTTTTCCATCAGCGGTTAACCCTCTGAGATTCTCATCAAGGAGCACTGGTGTCTACTCTACTGCTAATACATGACATGCCATAGGTGACAGAGATGCTGGGGAATAATGGTCAAAGCAAAAAGGGATTATTGGTCTATCGATGTCTTCAGATATTTAAAGTCCTAGGCCTGGTGCTCAGCAGAGTCAGGAAGGTGGTGTTTTCTGTCACCCAGCTATGTCATAGTGTCAGCAGAGACTTCTCCTACATTTTCAAAATTGACCATTATGATGACCAATGTAATTTATAAAAGTGACTAGATAAAAAATGATATAGGTAACCACATAAGAAAAATAATTTAAAAGATGAAATAAAGAAATAAACTACCTTGACTCCCTCTACCAAATAATCAAAGATGGTTATAAAAGTTAAGATTCAAAAAAGTAGACAGCAATAGACATTGTTTCTGTGGGACACAAAGAGGGATAAAGTTCTTAAAAGACATTTGAAAGTGATTGCATTTGACATAGAAAAGTTTACTGTAAAAGTTCAGTTTGGTAAGTACTTCTCTACTATATTGACACATTATCTCCGTATCAGTCATTTTTCATAGCCTTCATATTTTGAGGGAAAAATCAAATCTGAATGGATGATCTATTTTTTTTCTTTTTTGTACATTTCAATGTCAAAAGTTTCCATGCCTTTTAAAGAACATAGCCTGGCATGTTTTCCTATACTGCTATGCCCAGGGTCTCTGAAATTTTCTAAAGATTCTGACATATAACAAAATATAACTTTCAGGCTAGACAAAAAATAATTGAGTATTTTTTTAAATGTCTGCAGCAAAGTTATTAGCTCCCTAAAATAAAGAGGGTTGTACAGACAGCCTGTGGAGGCAATTTCACGGGTGCCTAGTCAAAACTGTGATACCTAGAAGGCTGTTTAATTCTTTTTTTTTAAATTCTATTAAATTCATCAAGACTACTTTGAGTATTCCGAGTTAGTGGAGTTTCCGCTTATTTCTTATAAAGACCTTCCCATTGTCAGTTTTCTTCCCACTGATGAATTTACTAACTCTGAATGCAAATATGTCACTTTATCCCATCATCCTCTGGACAGGCTCTGAGTAATGGCTTTCCTAAAAGGCTGTGCTTTTCCAAAGATAACTAAAATGCTTTAATCCTCATATTGTATTAATTAATCACTTCCAATAATCAATTTTCATCTGAATATTGTATTTAGTGATTCTCTCAGGCCATCGGAAACACGAAATCTGCACATGACAGCAATCCTACTATTCAAAACATTCCCCTGCACATGTCACTAAAAGGAAAACTACCCACCCTGGAGTATAGCTATTAATGTCAAACAGATTGTCATCTGGGAAAACAAAAATGCATAAAAATCAGCTTCAGACAAAGTATGGCTCTAGGGAAAAACACCAGGGTTTTGTGTGCAAATGTCTTAAATGTCTGATTGAAACGTTTAAATAATGAGTTAGCAAGGAATCTGCTGCTGCTCTCCATACCATAAGATAATGTTATAACGAAAACAGTTTTAGAGCTAAAGGGTTTTTCATCATAGCACACTATGATTTTACCGAAGATGCATTTGCCCCAGTTTCTAGTAAACATTATAAGAAATGTTTGGTTTCCAGCTTGGGCCGAGGGCTCTATTTAGCCTATCAAGGCACAGACCTGTTAAAAACGCTGGGGCGCTTGCCAGAATTTTTTTCCCCTGCAACTCTTAGTAAAGAGCGTACCTCGAAAGCAATGTGCGTTGCAAACCACGCAGATTTAAGCTCCCTCTCCCACCTACACAGCTTGGCATCAGCGGCTTCTGAGATATCCCTCGCCTTCTAAAACTCAGACCGAATCGCCACCACCACGGCTCACCTTTCCACCACCACCATGCCACAATCTTTGCTCAGCTCTCCCGAGCCCAGTACAGAGCGCGCCCGAAGCCCCTGCAGAGTGAACTCGTGGTGCCACTCAACTCCCCAGCCCTGAACACAACCACAAACACACTCTCCTACTCCCTCCGCTGCAAACTGCCCCCCAATTTGACACTCACCTCACCCCTACTACCCATACCGCCCCCCCCCCACGTCCCTGTCGCTTTTTCTCTCCTCCTGGTGGCTTCGTCCCCAACACACCTGTCTAATCCTATGGCTGCCAGACCTCAGGTGCCCACGCTGCGCCCTATCCCGCGCCCCCTCAATCCAACTGGCGCTTCCCACTCCGCCCAGTGGAAAATCAGTGTGCTCGCAACACCTTCTACTCCACCCGCGTGCCCACCCGCAGACCGCCCCCGACTCCCACCCTCTTCTGGGCTGGAGAAGGAGCGCCCGTCGTACCTGTCGAGAGCGCGGCGGCGGTGGCAAGCAGCAGGAGAGCCTGGCGGAGCGCCGCGCACAGCGCTCGGGTCATGGCCACCAGGCGGCCGCGCCGGAGCTGCGAGGTCCCAGAGAGGAGCTAGGCGGTTGGGACAGCGCGGGCCGCTTTGAAGTTCCCGGGGCGCGGGAGGGAAGCACAGCCCCGTCACCCTTTTGAAGAGCGCGGCTGGCTCTAATCCATGCAGGCGCCCCCGTCTTGTGCTTTCCCCATCCCTCGTCCCCCGCGGCTGGCGGTGCGCGGCGCTCCTGCCACCGGCCCCAGCAGCCGGCTGAAAGGGGGGGGGGGGGGGGGGGGGGCGGACAGAGCCCGCCCCCGCCGCGCCTCCGCGCCTCCGCCCCCTGCGCCCTCTCGCAGCCGCCCGGGACCTGGCGCTGCCGGCCAGGCGGGCAAAGGCGGCCCGAAGGCCAGGCAGTGAGACCGCCCAGAGCTGGGGCCAAGAGAGGGGTTGGGTAGCGCGGAACCCCCAAGACCCGAAAGCTGGGAAAAGGGTCGGGACGCGAGGGAAAGCCCCACGGAGGCTTTAGGAAAACTTAAACCCTGCCGCAGTTGCTTCCTGGTGGTCGCTCTACAGTCTCCTACAGAAGATCCATTCGTCCAGATCTCTTGACATTCGTTTGTAGTCCGGTGGCCTAAAGGTTTTCTAACTAGAATGAGCCTTGTTACAACCCCAGGGAGTCCTGCGGCGCTCGTCCCACCACCATGTCCTGGCTGTGCACGCGTCTGTGGAAGGGCGCCCTCTCTGTTCAGCCCTGGAAATAACCAATTCCCCGACTGTCTTGGCTACCCAGTTTGTCAACTTTCTTACCTGATGCCTTCCGGTGACCCTCCCCCCCGCCCAAGAATGGCGACCAAAGCTGGACCACGTGCGCCAGGCGATGTAGTTATCTGCCAGGTTTGGAGGCAAAGGGCCCGTCCTATGTCCTATGGAAGATACCTTGCAACAATTTCATCAATGGAAATATGGGCCAGAAGAGGGGAATCGTACCCACAGATTAAGGGAAGAAGAGTGATTTAAAGTAACGTATTGGAAACTTGTTTGAATTTAATTCCTAGAGCCCCCTTATCAAATGGGTGAGCTTCCCATGTGGGCTGTAATTGAAAATATAAGGGCGATGTTACCAATTAATAGAAATTAGCCCAAATTCAATTCATATATGTAGCCTATACGTTAACGTGAATGGGATTATTTTAACCTGAACACACAAAGCCCAAAAGCCACTATTGGTATTATTGCCACTGTTAGGGGGCCCCTTGAAAATCGATTGTCATATAAATTAATTGCTTGAGAGTAAGAGGTATTACTGGCTTCCTCACCCACCTCGGCTCTAAATAGAGTGTCCTTTCTAAGGTCTATGAAAGTCCTGTGGCGAAATAATGTATATAATTGATTTCACCATCAAAAGATCACAGTAGTGGGGTGGGATGTTTGCTGGATTTGGTGACAGTCCTGAGGATCTCACCCTCACCATCACCACCTTGGATGAATCAAAACATTCCTAAGAGTAGAAAGACTTTGTTCTAATTTTATTCTGGATCCAAGCAAACAACAACAACAACAACAAAATGGAAATGTGGGACAAGACTGAGCCCTTTCAGACACCCACAAAACAGATGCTTAAAAAAACAAAGACAAGAAAATGCTAGGACACATTATATTTTGGCTGACTTGGTTGGCTCGTTATTTGATAACTGAACCCTAGATTGCGATCTACCATTGGATCATGAGATTTGGAGCTGAAAGAGCAGGATTTAGTGTCTGCGCCTGCTTACTCAAAAGTAAATGGAACTTCATCCCTCCCTATTTCTCGGAACCATGACTGGAATTTAAAGAAGAAGTGAGTGTGAAAGCACTGTTAAACCATCAGGTGTTATACTAATGTCAGGTATTTACTTTCAATATTTATTTTGTCTCTTGAATACAGTAAGCAACATCCCTGCATGTCAGAAAGCTGTTATTTTCTAAAAAAAAAAAAAAAAAAAAAAGCAAGGTTGTTACCCAAGAAGTCTAATGTTGAATGACTTTAATATTCTAAACAAACCCAACATTGTCCTCTGAGTCTAATGGAGCACTGTCCACTACGGTATCCACCAGCTACATGCTATGGTACCACTAGCCACGTGTCGGTTGTGAGCACTTGAAGTGTGTCTAATCCAAACTGACATGTGCTAGAAGTATCAAGTACATACTGGATCTCAAAGACAGTACAAAATCGAATGTAAAATAGATCATTAATAACTTTTATATTGTTTATGTTGAAATGATAATCTTTTGGAAGTATTGGGCTAAATATATTACTAAAGTTAATTTCACCTATTTCTTTTCACTTTTTAACATGCCTACTAAAAATGTTTAAATCACATATGGCTTGCATTATATGTCTATTGGGCAGTGCTGGTCTAATGAATCCTCATCAAATGGCAAGGATCATCACCATCACCTTGGTCTTAGGCACAGTATAAAAAAAAATTACGTTGTTGGGTGCCTTGCCAGTCAACATATGGCCAGCCAATAAAGGAATCAGGATTTTTGAATTCTTGGCACAAAGTTCTGTGACATACACACCACAAAAAGGTTAGTATGTCAAAAGCTAAGGACGTCATTTGTAGAAGTATTTTAAACTTCATCTTCAAATACCATTTCCTTCTGTCCTCCTGTGCATGTTTTCCTTCCAACATCAAACTATAGAAGCTTTGAAGTAAGGACTTAGTCATTCTAAATGTATTGACCCCCAATGGCTGGCAAAGTATTTTCTGAGGTAATTATAAATATTTCTGATATGCTTGACTTCTTAACACCACCTTCATGGCAACCAAGAAAAGAACTTAATCCTCATAATGTGTCCCAATTTTTACTTAAAAGAGTATACTTTATTCACACACACACACCCCTATAGAAATTAATCCAGTCTTAATCTAATACATTTTTTTAAAGATTTTATTTATTTATCTGACAGAGAGAGACACAGCGAGAGAGGGAACACAAGCAGGAGGGAGTGGGAGAGGGAGAAGCAGGCTTCCCGCGGAGCAGGGAGCCCAATGCGGGGCTCGATCCCAGGACCCTGGGACCATGACCTGAGCCGAAGGCAGACGCCTAACGACTGAGCCACCCAGGTGCCCAATCTAATACATTTTTGTATGAACTATTATTAAGAAAATATTCTTTGGAGCATATTGAGTGACTCCTGTCATTTAATATAAGCAACACAATGCATTGTTGAAGATATAATATAACACATCTTTTACATTTTTTGTACTTAACAGAAAAAAATTCATGTGTGAGGCTTTTTTATTCACTGGAAAGAATTTATATGCAAATGTGTTTCTCAGGATTTAACCTTCCCCCCCACCCTTAATCATCTATTTGTACATATTCATTACCATAGCAACATTACATCATGACTCCTGGATTCTCATAATCAAAAGAAAACAACAGCAATAATCAAGGAGTTCATAACCCCCCCAGTGAAATAGACTTTGGTTGAATAACTCTTACATAACCAAGGGAAAAAAGTATAGGAACTTTAAATTGTAACCACTTGATACATTTGCAGACTAACATTCCAAATTAATAAGGCAAACAAATGTGTATAATAATTGAAATTTGAAATTGACTACTTGTTGGTATGGTTGTTTGGGATTTTTTTTTATCATACATGTTTCTTTTTTTGTCATCTTTTCTAGAATCTCCAATGCCATGCATCTTAATTTTTCATTTCATCTTGGAACATGAACTTATCATGGAATGAGCATATGGTGAGGAGGCATACTACGATAATTTGCTATATACTATCAAGGTCTAATCTGTTCTCATTTTACTGCATTTTTCCTTCCTTAAATGCATATTCTCCCTCAAGGAGCCTATGACACACTCATTTCCACTCATCTCATTTTGTAATCCCAGAAATCTTTCTATTAGGGTACCCCGGCTTTACTTCTATTCTCGTCCTTCTCCTTTTGATTGTTCATTCCATCCCATGAGAATTGTCATGTGTTTTAGGACCTTTATTAAGGTTCTACAGTATGTACCTTCAATCCGTCTACCTCATGGGACAGCTCAGGTGTCATAAAGAAGAAAAATAATGGCATCTCTGTGGACATGATAATGGGGCATCAAACAGTTTCTTTGCTCCACTGTCACTGCTAAAATCTTAAAGTCTTTAAGTACTTACATTATCTGTTTTCACCACCTTCCAAAATGGCTGCACCCGTTCACCGATTTTCCATATCCCTCTAATACTATTCAATGGTCTTTCCACATAACTCAGACTTTGTCTCAATTTTCCCTGACCAACATCAGTGTGCTGGGCTGATTAACTGCATTCGATACAGGCTCTGTCTGTAAAATGCAGGTCAGAGATTCAGTTCCAAGTAAGCAGGCCACTACTACCTGGCACATTTCCTTAGAAAGGGCCCCTATAATTATACTCTACCAGAATGAGGTGACAAGGAGGTGAGAGAGTTCTAGGACTCAGTACAAATCCATCCCTTCCTGAGTAAAAAACTAAAAAAAAAAAACAAAAAAACCCACAGTTATTTCAATACCAGCCAAATCAACATTGGCGATCTGATGACCATGACTCAAGCAAAAGAGTAGTCTAAAGCTGCTGTGTTGAAGGTGGTAACCACTAACCACTTGTGGCTCTTGAGTACCTGAAATATGACTAGTCTGATCTCATGGTACTGTGAGTGTAAGATATACACAAGATTTCAAAGTCTTAGTACCCCAAAAAGTCTCAATAATTTTTAAATTTAATTACATGTTGACATGATAATATTTTGGATATATTGGGTTAAATGAAATATATTATCAAAATCAATTTCACTCCTTTTGCCTTTGAATGCAGCTAGTAGGAAATTTAGAATTATGTATATGGCTTTCATCCTATTTTTATTAAACAGGGTTTACCTCATGAATCCTCATCAGATGTCAAGGAACTGTCATTTTTCCTGCACTTAAAATGGTAGGAGAAACAAGACCTTTCTTCTAAACACATAGTTCCAACACCAGTTATCTTTTATTTCTTTCATTTCTTCAACAATTACCTACATTCCGTCAATAATAAAATCACATTTATTTTTCTTTTGTGTTGTCCATTGTCATTCACACTGCTATTTCCAAAGTTCAAGCCCCTAGCATCTTCATTACCTGAGTTGTTATAATTACCAACTAAATCGCCTCCACAACTTCATGATATCCCCATCATAATGTATTCTCAAGACTGCCATCAGAATAGCTTTCTATTAACATGATTCTGATTATGTTTTCCCCTGCCCTCAAATCTTTAATGATCACCCTTGCATATAGAATCAAGGCTAAATTCTCTAGTCTGCTGGTTCTCAGACATTTTGATATGATCCTTTTATACTTCAAAAATTCTGAGGACCCCAGAGAGCTTATGTTTAAGTGGGTTATAACTATCAACATTTATCATATTAGAAATTTAAATTGAGAAATTTTTAAAACACAGGCAGACCCAAGCACACATTCCATTAGCCTTCAAAGCAATGACATCATTACACATCTTGTAGCTTCCGGAAAATTCCATTGTACCTTTGTGCCAGAATGATATTGGAAAAGACAAATTACATCTTAGCATTACTTATAGACATAGTTTTCACCTTGTGATCCCCCCAAAATGGTCTTGAGCACCACCCAGGGCTCCCTGAACCATACCTTGAGACCTACTGCACTAGCTCATTTCCCTATACTCTCCCTTGGTGAGCTAATCCCTTCCCATGACTTCAGTGTTTATTTCTGTGTTTTGTGCTCAAGACTCCCAAGTTGTTTTCTCTAGCCTTGGTCTTGATCTTGCTCATGAACACCAGATTTGTATATTCTACTGTCATCTCTACCTATATAGTCCAACGATGGTCAAAACTGACATGTGTAAAACAGAAGCAGCTCCCAAACCTACTTGTCCTGTCTTACTTATCTCAGTAATTGTCACCACTCGAGCCAGATACCTTGTTTTTTTTCCCTTATCTCTCCCCTCTCTCTCTTCCTTCATAGCCAATTAATCAGTAGTTTCTATGGATTTTAACTCATAAAAATCTCTCAATTTTTTTCACTTCTTTCCACTTCACTGCCACCATCCTACTTCAGATCAACCACCTTCTTTTACTTGAAATGTCAAAAAAAGCCTCCTAACTGATCTCCCTTCCTTGAGGTTCACTCTTCTCCAATCTATTCCCACTGACCCTTCAGCCACAGGGATCTTTTTATAGCACAGATGTGATCATAGCACTGAAAGCTATCTAAGACATATTGCCATTTCTAACACCAGCAATTCTAACACTGGCATTCAAAATCAGCCTAACTCATAATAAGCACTCAATAAATACTTGCTGAATGAATGAGTAAATGACATTTAAGATCCTCAACTGTATTGTCCCAAACCTGCTTTTCCAAGTGTCTATCTTCCCCTTTGCTCCCCTCACACTGACACTATATTTGTTGAATAAATGAGTTAGCTGAACAACAGCAGCATTTTTATAATGAAAAATTTGCTCCCTTTGTATTCACATTGCCAAACTAGAGACAGTGATTTGGGTAAAGTACAGATAATGAGAGTGAATGCCAAACCTGAGAGTGAGTAAACCTTAAAAGGGACCAAAGAGTGCTCATTAAAGACTCTCAGGCTTGTGGGCTAAGTCATCCCAGCAAAAGAAACTTGGCCAAAGTTTTAGCTGCAAACAAAGAAGCCTACCTTAATAAGTTTAAGCAGGAATTAAGCTTATTAAAGAATATTAAGTAGCTCATATCTTCTCTAGAGAAGGCCATGTAGGGGCACCTGGGTGGCTCAGTCAGTTAAGGGTCTGCCTTTGGCTCAGGTCACGATCTCCAGGTCCTGAGATGGAGCCCTGTGATTGTTTCCCTGATCAACAGGGAGTCTGCCTGCTTCTCCCTCTGCCTCTACGCTTCCCCACCACTTGTGCTCTCTCTCTGTCTCTCTCTCTCAAATAAACAAAATCAAAAAGAAAGAAAGGAAGAAAGAAAGAAAGAAAAAGAAAGGAGAGAGAAAGAAGAAAGAAAGAAAGAAAGAAAAAGAAAGAAAGAAGAGAGAAAGAAAGAGAGAGAGAGAGAGAGAGAGAAAGAAAGAAAGAAAGAAAGAAAGAAAGAAAGAAAGAAAGAAAGAAAAAGAGAAAGAAAGAAAGAAAGAAAGAAAGAAAGAAAGAAAGAAAGAAAGAAAGAAAAAGAAAGAAAGAAAAGAAGGAAGGAAGGAAGGAAGGAAAGAAGGAAGGAAGGAAGGAAGGAAGGAAGGAAGGAAAGAAAGAAAGAAAGGAAGGAAGAAAGGAAGAAAGGAAGAAAGGAAGGAAGAAAGGAAGGAAGGAAGGAAGGAAGGAAGAAAGGAAGAAAGGAAGAAAGGAAGAAAGGAAGAAAGGAAGAAAGGAAGAAGGAAGGAAGGAAGGAAGGAAGGAAGGAAGGAAGGAAGGAAAG
>NW_027397064.1:71226354-71272714 GCF_003265705.2 Callorhinus ursinus | reverse complement strand
AAGAAAGAAAGAAAGAAAGAAAGAAAAGAAAGTCCATGAACCAGGCTTGGAAGTTACATGGCCAGGGACAACAAACCCATCCTGCCACAGACCTGGCCTCAGAGATACTCTGCCCTGTTCCTCCACTAAGCACAGATTACCTCTTGCACCATTAACACCCTGAGGCTGGACAGTGGATGATTCGGCTAAAGCCTTTCCAACTGCTACATCTGGACACTAGCTGCAGTTTTCTTCACCCTAACTAGAATTTCAGGGAGACTTGGGACCCAAGCATCAGGCTTTTATAGAGGGGTAGGGGTTCATAAAGTAGGAAATTCCCCCCAAATTGGATGAATGCTGGAAGGTGCTAGTGGTCCAAAAGGAATGACAAGCTGGGATCCGGAAATCCAGGGTTCAAGTCTCACTTTTTCCAGAATTTAGGCAAGTTACTTAATCTTTCCAAAGTTACAGTCAGAAATTGAGGTTTTTCCTGTAAGCCTTATGTAGCCACAGTTTTGCCACATTTTATACTCTTCAACTATAAAATGAGAAAAGTACCTCCAAGGTTTATTTAGACTATTATGCAAATATAAAGTGGTAATAACATTGTTATCACAAAACAGACATAATATTTTCCCTTGCATTAAACTGTTGACAATAGGATAAGATCATGTGGAGTCTTTTTGAATTTCCAAAAAAGTTGGACAAACACAAGGAACAGATTTATAATCACTTGTGTGAGAAAGAAAAGAGTAGAATACTTATATGTAATTTAAAAAATCACAAGTTACATCGTTGCTAAAATTCTTTGAAAAATATTTGATCTTTTTTTACCTTTTCTGTTTTAATGGTAAATGAAGTTTATGTACAAATGTTGGTTGGCATGAGTGACCTGTTTCCAAATTTAAGGGACCGTGTATTTGTATTTGTTCCTATTTGCCTATTTCTTTGTCTGGCAGGGACTTGGTTCTCCATGTTTTTCAAAACAAAATGTAAGACATAAAATATAAAAAATCAAAAAAAGATTGCAAATGACAAAAACCTTACCAAAAAAAAATATATCAAAAAGAATCACTTTCTATTCCCTTGGACTAAGCCACTTATCCCTAAACTCAGAAATCAGGGCTTCTTCTAGAACCTAATAGGAAAAAAAAACTGAAAAGAACAAGGATGGAAAGCACTGCTGTCTGAAACTCCAGAGGTGCAGGTATGAGACTGAGGAGAAGGATGGTGGGCCATCTCAATAAAACCCAACAGGAAATAGTGTTTGGATCCTAACTCTGTTTCCTGTTGGATTTTCTATGTGACCCAATAGCTTATACAATTCTGTTGCCAAAATAGGGTACTTGCCTTGTGGTAAGGTCCACTAAATGTGTCTCTGCTCTTAGAAGTTCATAAGCCATTATCAACCCACCTATTTCCTTTGAGATGACTCTTACATTAAGACCTGTAACCATACAGCAAACCATGACATTTTGGATGGTGGGGTACATTATTTTCTTGGTACTCCCCTCCTCCTATTGTGTAGAAATGTAAAATGCACTGATACCTCTATTTATGCATTCTCTGGGAGTCAGATTCTTCCTAAGAAACCCTGCTGGGGTTGGGAAAAAGTCACCCAGTACTTGGCCCATTACTCAAAACCAAGTTGGCTCATAGCTTATCACTTTCCCCATAGAGTAAAATGACTCAGAGAAGGGCCTGTTACCTAGATCTAGTTGAAAGTAAATATGCCTCACTCCAAGAAAAAAGGCAAAGTAACTTGCCTTTGATATTTCTAGCCTCTCTTATTTCCTTCTTCCCTGTACAAAAGGATCTTATTTCTGGCCCATTCCTCCCGTTTAATCAAGAAATGTTATGAAATAATATGTTTATTGATTGATACATTGTATTTCAGAATGAACAAAATTCTATCAGACTACCACTATAGCCGGGTATTTGTATATTGTGCCTTTAAGCTTTCTTTTTTCAAGAGAAAATTTTTTCTTCAATAACTTTCAAAGACAGCAATCTGATTAGGGAGAAATCCGAGGGCTATGGAGAAACTTGAAATGTTAATGTACGGAAGATTCTAAAGATATTCCTCTAAGGAAACCAGAATCTTACTCAATAAATCAAGCCTAATATCTTCTGTGATTTCAATGGAGAGAATATTGTCAGGTGGGGAAGAGGTAAATGGACAGATATCTAATAATCAATGCTGCCACCACCACATGGTCCCAGAGAGTAAGGACATGAGGGAGGTAAGGAGAAGAAATGTTCACCTGTAATACCCTGACTCAAATGTGGAACACAACTTTTCTCTAAATTTCTAGTACTAGAGTTGACAGGAATGGAGCATTTAAATAAACTCCACTTAAAGCTCAGATATAATAAAAAGGGCAACAAACCAGATAAAAACAAAACCATACAACTAGGCAACATAATTCACAAAATATCATTTGCTCATGTTTTATCCTCTAGTCTCTAGAGAGGCCTTTCTCCCTCCTCCCCCAGCTCCAGGCTCCTTTCCCTGTGGCCTATTTGGCAGGGGCCATCTTTAATGAGGTGCAGGCTGACCCCAGAGAGCAAAAGATATTTCCTGTTGAATTTTTAAGCCCACCTTCTAAATGTTCATTCTTTTCCAAGAATCCTCCTCTTCACCACATCATTGACTCCAGGAATATCCAACTCTTTAAAGTGAAACTCTACACTCTCCTCCCACCCACATAGGCATGGCTTTACCACTTCACAGAATAACCATATCAGAATCCAAAGCAAAAAGGCACCAAAAAGACACATGCATGAGTGCAAGCATGCACGCATGCATTCATACACACACACACAGACACACACACACAGAAGCAAGGGTCTCAGTTCTCTGCAGCAGCACCAGATTTATCTCTTTGTGGATGACTGGTAGTCAAGTTTGAAATCAAAAGCACCAAAGATGAGTTTCACTGAAGAGGGTGGCCAGTTCCATTACCCTATTGCTGGTGTCTCTCAAGAAACCAAGCCAAGAAAATAAGATAGGGACAGGGAAGTGGACAACCAGTTGTCATCTACTTCTTCAAGGTCCTGAAACATGTCATGCTATAGCACAGACACATCTAGCGAGCTCTAATGGACTTAGGATAATTGAAATGGAGAACAAGAATGTTTTTAGAGGTCAAAGTTTCTGATAGCATGGGGCATAGAAGCAGATAGAAAACTTGCTGTTTTCTATCTTGATTTGATTAAGACTACTTCCACAGAGCCCCCAAAGTTTTATATAAGTTTTAAGTTTTCTGGGCCATTAATAGATCTTTAGTATATATATCAAAGCACTACTGCCAATAGATGTCTTTTCCTCATTCTTTCAGAAATGGAGTGACTGCTATGTGATGGAAATGGTTTATTGACACATGAGTCAAACAGACTTAGATGCCAGCAACTCCTTTTGTTAATAAAAGTCTAAGTAAATCAACATATTTGTTTAGAAATATTTATTGAACACTTACAATGTGGGAGATGTTAATCCTTCTGTATCTATAATATGCAAGAAGATAAAGCTGATCTGTTGGATGTAGCAAGGAAAGTTTGTAGTAGAAAGTATGTCGAGCAGGGCTTGAAAGTAGAACAGAAACTAGTTAGGTATTGTGTGTGTATGTGTGTGTGTGTGTGTGTGTGTGTCTGTGTGTGTTTGTGTGTGTCTTAAGGACTCAGGCAGGAAGGCATGTGGTTTTAGAGGAACCTGAATAAGGCCAATGCAACAGGATGGGAAGTACTAGAGATGAGTCAGAAGAAATATTTAGATCAGGTGGGTGTCTCTTAGGCCACATTAAGAATTTGGGTCTTAATTTTTAAGGTAATGGGAAGTCACTGAAAAACTCCAGGAAAGAGAATGCCGTAGTCAGATTGAAATATTAAAATACCATTTATAGGAACGGGGGGGGGAGCAAGATGGCAGAGGAGTAGGAGACCTAAATTTCGTCTGGTCCCAGGAATTCAGCTGGATAGGGATCAAACTATTCTGAACACCTACAAACTCAACAGGAGATCGAAGGAAAGAACAGCAGCAACTCTCTGAACAGAACAGCAACTACTTTCTGGAAGGTAGGACGTGCAGAGAAGTGAATCCGAGGCGATATTCAGGAAGATAGATGGCAGTGGCAGGGGGTCTCCATCAGCCACTACCGGCAAGTGATAGAGCAGCGGAGCACAAAATTGGAACTTTTAGAAGTCGGCTCCCCTAAGAGACATCGCTCCAGTGGTTAAGCGGGGGGTGGAACCCTCACTGGGACAGTGAGGTCTCAGGACCCTCGGGGTCACAGAAAGACCGGGGGTGCCTGAGTGCGGCAGAGCTCCCAGGTATCAGAGCAGGGAAGCTGGCTGCAGAGATGGAGCCGAGGAGTGGGCTCTCAGCTCAGGGTTGCCATAAACTGTGATCCAAGGGACAGTCCGGCCACTGCTCTTCCAGCAGGGACCCAACAAGTGGCAGATCCAGGGAGACTCGGCGTGAGAGCACACTACAGGGATCTGCTGGGTTTGGAGACTCCACACAGGGTCAGGTGCCAGAGATAGAAATGTTTGGTCACAGGCCGGGTGAGCACAGAGTGTGGCTGGAGACCAGGGAGACGGGAGTGACTGACTGCTTTTCTCTGGGGGCTCACTGAGGAATGGGTCCCCAAGTTCTTGGCTCCTCCAGGGCAGAGATTGGGAGGCTGCCATTTTCACTCTCGTCCCCCAAAGCTGTGCGGAAAGCTTGCAGGAAACAAAAGCTCCCAAGAGCAAACCCAAGCAGATTACTTAGTTGGGACGGGCAAGGGCGGGGCAATTCCACCTCCGGCAAAGACATTTGGGAACCACGGCAACAGGCCCTTCCCCCAGAAGATCGGCAAGAACAGCCAGCCAAGACCAAGTTTACCAATCAATGAGAATGGCAGAACTCCAGCACTAGGGGAATACTGCACATAGAATTCATGGCTTTTTCCCATGATTCTTTAGTCTTTCAAAGTTAATTTTTTTTTACTTTTTTTTCTTTTCTTTTTAATTTTTTGTTTTCCCTTTTTCAACCAACATCTTATCAATCCCTTTTTTAAAAAATCTTTTTTAACGTTTCATTTTTAGAGTCATATTGTATCCCTTCATAGTAATTAACCTTATTTTTGGTGTATATATATATATATATATATATATATAGTCCTCTCTTTAAATTTTTGGGATACAGTTTCTTCTAACAGACTAAAATATACCTAAATCTCTAGGGTATGGCTTTGTTCTAGTCTCCTGCCTGATCACATTCTTTCCCTTTTCTTTTTTTAAACCTCCTCTTTCTTTTTTCAACCAACTTGTTATCTTATCAATTCCTTTTATAAAATCTTTTATAATTTTCATCTTTACAGTCATATTCCATCCCTTCATTGTATTAACCCTTATTTTTCTACGTATGTAAGTTTTTCTTTCTTTAATATTTGGGAGGCACTTTCTTATAACAGACCAAAATACGCCCAAAATCTAGTGTGTGGCACTGATCTATGCACCAGCCTGATCATATTTGATCATATTCTGTTTTTTTTTTTTTTGGTTGGTTGGTTTTTTTCTTTGTTTTTAACTTTTTCTTTTTTCTTTCTTTCCCTTTCTTTTCCCCCAGTTTCAGGTCTCTTCTGATTTGTTTAGTGTATATTTTCTGGGGACATTGTTACCCTGTTAGCATTTTGTTCTCTCATTCATCTATTCTCCTCTGGACAAAATCACAAGATGGAAAAAATCACCTCAACAAAAAGAACAAGAGACAGTACCAACTGCCAGGGACCTAATCAATACGGACATTAGTAAGATGTCTGAACTAGAGTTCAGAATGATAATTTAAAAAATACTAGCGGGACTTGAAAAAAGCATGGAAGATATTAAAGAAACCCTTTATGGAGAAATAAAAGAACTAAAATCTAACCAAGTAGAAATCAAAAAGGCTATTAAATGAGATGCAATCAAAAATGGAGGCTCTAACTGCTAGGATAAATAAGGCAGAAGACAGAATTAGTGATATAGAAGACCAACTGAAGGAAAATAAAGAAGTTAAGAAAAAGAGAGATAAACAACTCCTGGATCACAAGGGCAGAATTCGAGAGATAAGTGATACCATAAGAGGAAACAGTATTAGAATAATTGGGATCCCAGAAGAAGAAGAAAGAGAGAGGGGGGCAGAGGTATATTGGAGCAAATTGTAGCAGAGAACTTCCTTAATTTGGGGAAAGAAACAGGCATCAAAATCCAGGAGGCACAGAGAACTCCCCTCAAAATCAATAAAAATAGGTCAACACCCTGACATCTAACAGTAAAACTAACAAGTCTCAGAGACAAAGAGAAAATCCTGAAAGCAGCTCGGGAGGAGAGATCTGTAACCTACAATGGTAGAAACATTAGATTGGCAACAGATCTATCCACAGAGACCTGGTAGGCCAGAAAGGACTGGCATGATATGTTCAGAGCACTAAATGAGAAAAATATGCAGCCAAGAATACTATATCCAGCTAGGCTGTCATTGAAAATAGGAGAGATGAAAAGCTTCCAGGACAAACAAAAACTAAAGGAATTTGCAAACGCAAAACCAGCCATACAAGAAATATTGAAAGGGGTCCTCTAAGCAAAGAGAGAGCCTAAAAGTAACATAGACCAGAAAGGAGCACAGACAATATACAGTAACAGTCACCTTACAGGCAATACAGTGGCACTATATTCATATCTTTCAATAGTTACCCTGAATGTAATGGGCTAAATGCCCCAATCAAAAGACACAGGGTATCAGATTGGATAAAAAAACAAGACCTATCAATATGCTGTCTGCAAGAGACTCATTTTAGACCCAAAGACACCTCCAGATTGAAAGAAAAGAGGTGGAAAACCATTTGCCATGCTAATGGACACCAAAAGAAAGCTTGGGTGGCAATCCTTGTATCAGACAAATTAGATTTTAAACCAAACACTGTAATAAGAGATGAGGAAGGACACTATAGCATACTTAAAGGGTCTATCCAACAAGAAGATCTAACAATTGTAAATATTTTTGCCCCTAACATGGGAGCAGCCAATTACATAAGCCACTTAATAACAAAAGCAAAGAAACACACTGACAATAATACAATAATAGTAGGGGACTTTAACATCCTCCTCACTGAAATAGATCATCTAAGCAAAAGATCAACAAGGAAATGAAGGCTTTAAATGACACAGTGGACCAGATGAACTTCACAGATATATTCAGAACATTCCATCCCAAAACAGCAGAATACACATTCCTCTCTAGTGCCCATGCAATATTCTCCAGAATAGATCACATCCTGGGTCACAAATCAGGTCTCAACTGGTATCAAAAGACTGGGATGATTCCCTACATATTTTTGGACCACAGTGCTTTGAAACTAGAACTCAATCACAAGAGGAAAGCTGGAAAGAATTCAAATACATGGAGGCTACAGAGCATCCTACTAAAGAATGAATGGGTCAACCAGGAAATTAAAGATGAATTAAAAAATTCATGGAAACAAATGAAAATGAAAACACAACTGTTCAAAATCTGGGATGCAGCAAAGGCAGTCCTGAGAGGAAAGTATATAGCAATACAAGCCTTTCTCAAGAAACAAGAAAGGTCTCAAATACACAACCTAACCCTACACCTAAAGGAGCTAGAAAAAAAACAGCAAATAAAGCCTAAACCCAGCAGGAGAAGAGAAATAATAAAGTTCAGAGCAGAAATCAATGAATTAGAAACCAAAAGAACAGTAGAACAGATCAACAAAACTAGGAGCTGGTTCTTTGAAAGAATTAACAAGATTGATAAACTCCTGGCCAGACTTATCAAAAAGAAAAGAAAAAGGACCCAAATAAATAAAATCATGAATGAAAGAGGAGGGATCACAACCAACACCAAAGAAATACAAACAATTATAAGAACATATTATGAGCAACTATATGCCAGCAAATTAGATAACCGGGAAGAAATGGATGCATTCCTAGAGATGTATCAACTACCAAAACTGAACCAGGAAGAAATAGAAAACCTGAACAGACCTATAACCACTAAGGAAATTGAAGCAGTCATCAAAAATCTCTCAACAAACAAAAGCCCAGGGCCAGATGGCTTCCCAGGGGAATTCTACCAAACATTTCAAGAAGAATTAATACCTATTCTTCTGAAACTGTTCCCAAAAATAGAAACGGAAGGAAAACTTCCAAACTCATTTTATGAGGCCACCATTACCTTCATCCCAAAACCAGACAAAGACCCCATCAAAAAGGAGAATTACAGACCAATATCCCTGATGAACATGGATGCAAAAATTCTCAACAAAATACTAGCCAATAGGAACCAACAGTACATGAAGAGGATTATTCACCATGACCAAGTGGGATTTATCCCTGGGCTGCAAGGTTGGTTCAACATCCACAAATCAATCAATGTGAAACAGTACATTAATAAAAGAAAGAACAAGAACCATATGATCCTCTCAATAAATGCAGAAAAAGCATCTGACAAAGTACAGCATCCTTTCTTTGTCAAAACTCTTCAGAGTATAGGGATAGAGGGTACATACCTCAATATCATAAAAGCTATCTATGAAAAACCCACAGAGAATATCATTCCCAATGGGGAAAAACTGAGAGCTTTCCCCCTAAGGTCAAGAACATGGCAGGGATTTCCACTATCACCACTGCTATTCAACATAGTATTACAAGTCCTAGCCACAGCAATCAGACAACAAAAAGAAATCAAAGGCATCCAAATTGGCAAAGAAGAAATCAAACTCTCACTCTTTGCAGATGATATGATACTTTATGTGGAAAACCCAAAAGACTCCACCCCAAAACTGCTAGAACTCATAGAGGAATTCAGTAAAGTGGCAGAATATAAAATCAATGCACAGAAATCAGTGACATCCTATACACCAACAACAAGACAGAAGAAAGAGAAATTAAGGAGTTGATCCCATTTACAATTGCACCCAAAACCATAAGATACCTAGGAATAAATCTAACCAAAGAGGCAAAGAATCTGTACTCAGAAAACTATAAAATACTCATGAAAGAAATTGAGGAAGACACAAAGAAATGGGAAAACATTCCATGCTCATGGATTGGAAGAACAAATATTGTGAAGATGTCAATGTTACCTAGAGCAATCTACACATTCAAAGCAATCCTTATCAAAATACCATCAACTTTTTTCTAAGAAATGGAACAAATAATCTTAAAATTTGTATGGAACCAGAAAAGACCCCGAATAGCCAGAGGAATGTTGAAAAAGAAAAACAAAGCTGGTGGCATCACAATTCCGGACTTCAAGCTCTATTACAAAGCTGTTATCATCGAGACAGTGTGGTACTGGAACAAAAACAGACACATAGATCAATGGAACAAAATAGAGAGCCCAGAAATGGACCCTCAACTCTATGGTCAACTCATCTTCGACAAAGCAGGAAAGAATGTCCAAGGGAAAAAAGACAGTCTCTTCAACAAATGGTGTTGGAAAAATTGGACAGCCACATGCAGAAGAATGAAACTGGACCATTTCCTTACACCACACACAAAAATAGACTCCAAATGGTTGAAAGACCTAAATGTGAGACAGGAGTCCATCAACATCCTAAAGGAGACCACAGGCAGCAACCTCTTCGACCTCAGCCGCAGCAACTTCTTCCTAGAAACATCGCCAAAGGCAATGGAAGCAAGGGCAAAAATGAACTATTGGGACTTCATCAAGATAAAAAGCTTTTGCATAGCAAAAGAAACAGTCAACAAAACCAAAAGACAACAGACAGAATGAGAGAAGATATTTGCAAATGACATATTAGATAAAGGGCTAGTATCCAAAATCTATAAAGAACTTCTTAAACTCAACACCCAAAGAACAAATAATCCAATCAAGAAATGGGCAGAAGACATGAACAGACATTTTTCCAAAGAAGACATCCAAATGGCCAACAGACACATGAAAAAGTGCTCAACATCACTCGGCATCAAGGAAATCCAAATCAAAACCTCAATGAGATACCACCTCACACTAGTCAGAATGGCTAAAATTAACAAGTCAGGAAACAACAGATGTTGGCGAGGATGCAGAGAAAGGGGAACCCTCCTACACAGTTGGTGGGAATGGAAGCTGGTGCAGCCACTCTGGAAAACAGTATAGAGGTTCCTCAAAAAGTTGAAAATAGAGCTACTGTACAACCCAGCATTTGCACTACTGGGTATTTACTCCAAAGATACAAATGTAGGGATCCGAAGGGGTATATGCACCCCGATGTTTATAGCAGCAATGTCCACAATAGCACAACTATGGAAAGAGCCAAGATGTCCATCGACAGACGAATGGATAAAGAAGATGTGGTCTATATATACAACAGAATATTATACAGCCATCAAAAGAAATGAGATCTTGCCATTTGCAACAACATGGATGGAACTGGAGGGTATTATGCTGAGTGAAATAAGTCAATCAGAGAAAGACATGTATCATATGACCTCACTGATATGAGGAATTCTTAATCTCAGGAAACAAACTGAGAGTTGCTGGAGTGGTGGGGGGTGGGAGGGATGGGTTGGCTGGGTGATAGACATTGGGGTGGGTATGTGTTATGGTGAGTGCTGTGAATTGTGTAAGACTGTTCAATCACAGACCTGTACCTCTGAAACAAATAATACATTATATGTTAAAAAAAGAAGAAGAAGAAGAAGAAGAAGAAGAAGAAGAAGAAGAAGAAGAAGAAGAAGAAGAAGAAGAAGAAGATAGCAGGAAGGGAAGAATGAAGGGGGGGAAATTGGAGGGGGAGATGAACCATGAGAGACTTTCGACTCTGAGAAACAAACTGAGGGTTCTAGAGGGGAGAGGGTGGGGGGATGGGTTAGCCTGGTGCTGGGTATTAAAGAGGGCACGTACTGCATGGAGCACTGGGTGTTATACGCAAACAATAAATCATGGAACACTACATCAAAAAATAATGATGTAATGTATGGTGATTAACACAACATAATAATAATAATAAATAACACTTATAGATACTAGTGTGGAGAACAGGTTGTGTCTAGGTACGAGTGAAATCTCAGTCACTAGCTGGGAGGATTATTCAGTCAACTGGGTGATAAAGGGTTTTTTGGCAAGAACACACTTGGGGCAGGGAAGATGGGAAGAAGGGAATTTTGTTGAAGAAAGAGTAGACAGGAAAAGAGAGGAATGTTCTCGGCATGCCCCAGGGTTCTGATCTCTGCACTGAGTGAACAAAGATGCCATTCACTAAAAAACGGAACACTGAGAAGAGTCAGGTTGGATACATATGAATTCCATGTAGGACTTTGAGTTTGAAATGGCTGTGAGACACCCAAGTGGAGCTGAGGAAGCAGTAATTAGAAAAACAGGTTTAGGGTTCAGAAGATCAGTCTTGGCTAGAAGCAAAACTTTGAGAGTTCTCCTGGTATGCAAGAGGTAATTAAAACCAAGGCTATGATCAAAAGGAATGAGATCTTGCCATTTGCAACGACGTGGATGGAACTGGAGGGTGTTATGCTGAGTGAAATAAGTCAATCAGAGAAAGACATGTATCATATGACCTCACTGATATGAGGAATTCTTAATCTCAGGAACAAACTGAGGGTTGCTGAAGTGGTCGGGGGTGGGAGGGATGGGGTGGCTGGGTGATAGACATTGGGGAGGGTATGTGCTACGGTGTGCGCTGTGAATTGTGTAAGGCTGTTGAATCACAGATCTGTACTTCTGAAACAAATAACGCAACATATTTTAAGAAAAAAGAAAAAGAAGAAGATAGCAGGAGAGGAAGAATGAAGGGGAGGAAGTCAGAGGGGGAGACGAACCATGAGAGATGATGGACTCTGAAAAACAAACTGAGGGTTCTAGAGGGGAGGAGGGTAGGGGGATGGGTTAGCCTGGTGATGGGTATTAAAGAGGGCACATTCTGCATGGAGCACTGGGTGTTATGAACAAACAATGAATCATGGAACACTACACCAAAACAAATTATGTAATATATGGTGATTAACATAACAATAAAAATTAAAAAAAAAAAACCAAGGCTATGGATAAGATTTTCTGGATACATTTTTTAAATGAGACATCCAGTGAAGGAGTCTTGAGTTTTTTCCTGATTTTTTTTATAGCCTCCCAGCGAAGTCCAGTTGGTTCATCCTGACTTAAATGTTTTCAACAGCCATACTCTATGGCACCAAGGTATGGACTCTCAGCCAATTACTGTAACTATTTTAAGAAAATCCAAAATTCTTCCTTGAGAAAAAAATGTTGACTCTGTGCATAGATACCACTATATTGGCCAATTCCTGTGCCGGTGTGTTGATCTTTTGACTGGGATAGACTTCACATTTTTGTACTCAAGTGTACACAACTGAAATAGAACTTTGCCCCTTTGAATCTGGGGTTTAAAGCATATGGCCTTCACTTGATTCACAGTGCATAATATATATAATAGAACTACTTCTTGGAAAATCCAATCACGAATGAAAGTCATCATTTTGTCTGAGATAAGTATTTGTGGGGGAGGAGGGAAACAAAACATTATCCACAACTAAGTTTGTCAGTAAGAAAAGTGTTTGCCATTGAAGTTCTTTGTATTATTTTAGTCTGCTATGTTGCCCTAAGTGAGGATCATTTTCCTGTATCTGTGAAGGTTAAGGAATTAAAGAACAAATTTCTGCAAGATTTTGAAGTTATGCCTCTTTTTAGGCACAGAATGGTAGAAAAGGCAGAGGTAACAAAACTTAAATTTTTAATTTATATTTCTGTGTTCCATGAAGAATTTGAGATGCCTTACAATAACATATAAAATAGATATATATTCAAACCATGGAAAAATACAAATTGGAGCAGATGGTTATGACTGAGAAAAAGGTAAAAATGCAAATGTATAGGCCAAAGACCCCTGCACAGGTACTAAAGTTGGATTGCAGATCTGAGTCTGAAATTTCAGCTTTCGAATAAAGGAATATGTCATTACATTCTTTATTATACACAAGGAAGATGTTTTCTTTTTCCAAAAGTCATTTATTGCTTGAGGTTTTCTTTAAAGGACTCCAAAAGATATATTTAAAAATATACTCAAACATATCTCTAAAGTAAAATACAGTAGTAGATTTTGTACAGCTCTTTCTAGTAGTATGCTTCAATTCAAGATTAGGACCTAATTCCAAAACTAAATCCATAACAGCAATTCTGTGAAGTGAGAAAGTAGAGGGGAGATGACCCATGTGGCCCAAATATGTGGCTCTCTGATGGCCTAACTTAATCCATAGCTAAACTCTGGCATAGCTAGATGACTGACTCTTAACTGTTTAGATGAGATATCCTAAGGGAATCTGATTAAAACTATGGATCTCCAGCAAAACAAATATTGTACACACACGTGTATGCACACACGCACGTACACACACACACACACACACACACACACACACAGTAGCACATAAATTCAAAAGATTCACTAATTTTTCCGAGCCTAGGTTGTAATATAGGATCTTAAGTGCCCGAAAAAAAATTACATAAAAAATTAGAGATAGTATGAGAAACTGCTTAAGAGTATATGCTCTGGCATCAAACGGAGCTCAGTTTGATTCCAAGTTCTGCCCCTTGCTGGCTGGAGAGCTTTAAGCAAGTTGTGTAACTTCCTTATGACTCAGTTTTCCCATATATAAAATGATGCCAATAATATTTCTTACTTCATAGGGTCAAGATAAGGATTAAATGAGATAATGCATATAGAGGGCTTAGCACAATGTCTCTAACATAGTAAGGACTTAATTAATAGTAGCTATTAGTTATCATTAGTTTAATCAATCAATGATTAATTGAAGCTATCATTTCTAGTTACACTTTTTCCATTTCCCCATAAGACCAAGAACATTAGAGGGGCTCCTGGGTGGCTTAGTCAGCTGAGCGTCCGACTCTTGATTTTGACTCAGGTCATGATCTCAGGGTCATGAGATGTAGTCCCCAGTCGGGCTCAGTGAGGAGTCTGCTCCTGTTCCTCTCCCTCTGCCCCTCCCCCTGCTCGCATTCTCTCTCCCTCAAATAAATTAATAAATCTTTTTAAAAAGGGCCAAGAACATTAGGGAAGTGGTAATCAATCTACAAAACCCTATGCTTATATGTAAATGAAAACTATTTCTCTAGGAAGGGTATATAGAATCATTTTTCAGATTTTCAATAAGGTCCATGAAGGAAAAATATGGAGACCCCTGCAAAAAGGCAAACATAAGTTGGCTCTGTTCTTTATGAAAGTACTGACTCACAATCACTCTTCCCCACGCTCCATTTCAATAGGACACTCATGAGCTCTGAGCATATATTTATCTTATAAGCTGTTTCTCTAAAAAATAATAGTGTCATGGCTCAGTAAGTGTCACTAAGCTCCTTTATCGATCTGATTCTATTTCTGGACACTCCGTCATTGACCTGAGTATGCCAGGCCAACCCCCATAGGTCTTTGGAAATGTCAAAGATGCATTAACATAAGAAATGACAGAAAACCTCCCAGGTAAGTTACTGTGCAAAATTACTTTAAAATCCCCCCAAAACTGCCAGCAATCATCACTGTTTCTCCTGTTTGGGACAACTTTCTCCCATTCCCTGAGTTACCTTTCCCTGTACCTCTACTGCCTTTTCTTTTTTTTTTTTTTTTCCCTAACCCAGACTTCCCATTTTGTCTTTTTAAAAGCTAGCATTTGTAATAAGAATATTCTTTTTGTTGACCAAATAACCAATCAGGGTAAATCTCGAAATCTTAACTCTTCTCCACAGTTTATTGCATCACGCTCAAAGATTCTTTTGTTGTTGTTATTGTTAGACATAAGACACGGCTTGTTTTATTATTTTCCCAAATCAGAACTATTCTGAATGCTTGAAAGAGTCTCCTTCCATACAACCAAGAGTGTTCTGTATTGGAATGAACATTTTAAAGCTTTAAGATTTGGAACACCTCCAAAAAGCCTTGCAAAATTAGGGTTAAAGATGAGGCCAGTGGATCTAGGGGTCAGTGAGCTTTGTTTTCGGAAACCTTTGACTTGCTAATGTGTTTATACATTATGTGGCTTAAATAAAAGCTATCTCCAGCTCATGCCATTGCTATGTTATCTTTGTTTTAGCATCCCAATTTCTGTTCTTAACATTTAATGCAAATAATGCAGCCATGAATCTCTTAGCTCAAATAATTATTTAATATTCAGACAATATCCTCACTGCAAACGAAGCAGGTCCTTTATGAATGCCCACAATAAATAACAGATATTTATAGTGTTTACTATATGCTAGGGGTGTGCTGATGCTGTCATACATTCTTTGTCACACTGGTGTGAGGACAGCTACCATTCCCATTTTATAGGTGGATAAACTAAGGTTCAGAAGGTTTTAAGTGACTTGCCCTAGTTCATTGAGTGTAAAGTTTTGATTTTTAACTCAAGTATGTCTGACTCTAAAGCCCTTGCTTCTCTGGCTAATAAAGAGGGATCCAATTAATTTCATCAGAACCTATGAAGGAACTTTATAAAATTGTGAATTTTTGAGCTCCTGAAGCTTCTAATTCAGGAGATCTAGGTGGAACTTGGAAAACTGGTAAGGACTGGATTAATGGTATCTATTGTTAGTTGTTAGTTATGCTGCTTCAGTTTTTTTAATAGGACCAAGAACATTAGAGAAGAGGTTATTAATATTCAAAACATTGCATGAATATGCAAATGTGAATCTCTGGGAAACATTCCATAATCTTGTTCAGATTCTCAATGAGGCCCTCAAACCAAGAAAGTTAAAAACCACTGGATAAAGGCAAACACAAGTAGGTTTGTTTCATTTTTTTTAACTAAGTTTTCTACTCACACCTAACTACATTTTATTCACCCTTTAAGAATACTAATATGCTCAGAGCAGGCATGTTTATTTTATATATTGTTGCTGTAAACTCTATAGGTCACAAAATATCTATAAGCATTTTTGTTGTTCAAATCACAAATACCTTGGACCGTTCCATTTTTCACACTAATGCTCTTCATCTAGACCATAGACCCTTGGAATTTCTAAAAGCCCAGGTAATTCAGATTCCTAGCCAGTTTGGGGTACAACTGGTGATTACTGACCCTTTTGGCATAACATTAATCTTATTTATTAACTAAAACCTCTTAATTAACTGGCACCAGTTAGTGGCCTAAAATAATAAAAGTTTTCCTAAATATACCTCAATATGCATAGATACTAGAGCAGTCTTTAAATAGATAGATAGGATACATCTTATTGCCACAACTAAGTTCATAATAATTATTGCTTTTGCACACCTTTTGTCCTCCAAGCTGTTTATGAACATGAATGCCTGATAATTAGGAATGCCATTAGGCATTAGGAACTGTTCTTTGAATTAATTTCTATGTTGATATAGCACACAATGTTGGTTACTTTCTCATCACTCATTATCCCCTTCTTTCTGATTTGTTTCAATTTGTCCAGCCCCACAGGATGAATTATCATTGGCCTTTGCCAATGATCAGTCTAATGGTAGGCATATAACCCAGTTCTTACTCATTAACAAGGAAAGTGGAGGCGGGCAGTCTTGGTGTTCATTTGGTAGATCACACTGTGATCAAGAACCAAAGTTCCATGCCAGTTTCAACTCTGCACAAATAACATATGCCCTTAAAAAAGAAAAAAAAAAGATTTAGGTTCCTGCCATACACTGATCTCAATCTATAATTAAGCATTATTGTTTGCAGTAAAAACAGGCTAATTTCTGTCGGCTTCAAAGCTGTAATTATACCAAGACAACTGATATCTATTAAAACTGATTAATTTAAAAATAGTATTTATTAAAAACTGATTAATTTGATCATATATGATATTCCTATATGTTAGTTTATACACATATGATCAAATTAGTTTCCAATGAGTATCGCTAATATGAAATTATGTCTAGAAGCCTAGATAGAGAATATCATAGGCAAGACAAGGAAATTGATGCCAGACACTTTCTCAAACAGAACATTCTATATAAAGCTGAAGAGATACACAATTGGTTGCCCCACGTAATGGTACAATATTCTTTGGTTTCTTCAGATTAATGAGAATCCTGAACAGTTGATTTAAAAACAAGAACTTCAACAGTGTGAAGTGCTACAAACAATGTTTAGAAGAATAATTTATTCTCACTCTTCACTATGATTAGGACTTAAATACTTGTCATGATTTTAGCAAGGACTTGCATATGCTAGCCATTTTATAAGCACAATGTCATTGAGAGGACACAGCCGGACATGTTTCTCAACAATTCACCTTGGATGATTTTTTTTTCCAAAGACTATGGGCAAGCTTGATTCAAATGTATTTAGTAGCTTATGTATATGCTTTACATAATATATTACATGTGAGAAAAAGAATTTGTCGATTCACTCAGTCCAGATTGTTTTGCTGTTGCTCTCATTTTGTTTTTGCTAGAGAACACTTTCCCGTTACATAGCATTTACTTTTCAAAGGCTCTAGCAAAAAGCCCTCATCTGAGAAAGCATACTAGGTATTGGGCACTTGGAGGCAAGCCAATGCCAGAACTAGGAAACATCAAGTCTGCCATAGAAGAGAATCAATCAAACTGTTTAAAATAACAAATCGGGTTCTCCCTCTGGCTCTTCCACTAAGTACTATTATTCTGGGGGCAAACTACTTAATTTATTATGACAACTAACATTTATTTAGTCTTTGCAACATGATAAGAATTTTATAAAGCACTAAAAGTAGGTTTTCTCATTGAACCAACATATTATCCCTAATAGGGAGCTAGTATTATTGGCCTCATTTTCACATCAGAATCTGAAGCTCAGAATTTATATCTAAGTGCACATAGCTAGGAAGTGGCGGAGTCAGAATCTGAACCCAGACAGTCTGATTCCAGAAATCTCTTACATATAATTACATGAAAAATATATTGATAAGATCATTTCTAAGGCACTTCTATGCTTTAACATCTATGTTTCCAGGTACCTTGTCCTTAAGCAAAATATAATTCAGCAAGAAAGGTCTTCAATGCAAATATATATACTACAAGGCTATACATAATAAAAATGGCAAAGTTCAATTTAATAAATATTAATTCACTGCAGATGTACCATATGTAGTTTAGATATATAATCGGTAATACTCTGTACAGTTACACATATATGAATAAAATATTCAAGATGGGAAAGCTTCCAGTTTAGGGAGGAAATGACAAGTGTAAATGGATCATTTTAATAATATGAGGCACATACCATGATGGAGATATTCTTAGGATGCTTTTATGAGGAAGCATAAGGCACTTAATCCATTCTGAATGAAAGAAGAGGTCAGAAAAATCCTTCTCTGGAAGGTAGATGTCCAAGCAGAGCCCCAAACAGGGAACAGGAGTCAGCCAGGAAGGGAGGGGTGGGCAAGGGAAGCCACGGAAGTAAAGCCACAGGGCAGTGGAACAGAAGGAAGCAACAAGTACTTTGATGTTACTGGAACCTCAGGTAGGAGGCAGGATATAGTGGTTGAT
Organism: Callorhinus ursinus; assembly: GCF_003265705.2. Classification (NCBI taxonomy): domain Eukaryota; kingdom Metazoa; phylum Chordata; class Mammalia; order Carnivora; family Otariidae; genus Callorhinus; species Callorhinus ursinus. The sequence goes on along the minus strand of NW_027397064.1, from coordinate 71,254,214 downwards.
GAGATTAGAGAAGAAGGTGGGGTCACATCATGGAGGAATTTAAATATTATTTTAAAAACCATAGCTCCTACCCCGTGGGTCGGAGTCAGCAAAGAAACTGCACACGTTCTCCATTTTCCTCGCCCTGTGCCCAAGGGAGACATCACTAAAAGATCACCAATCCTTCCCCACTGTACCTCGTCACAATGTGGCGGTCCTCCTCAAGTCCATGCTCTAAGCAGTCACTATTAAGGGACTGGACTTGCATTTAATATGGATCCCATCTGCCATTCCAGTTATGGCTTATGAGCAGCTAGCCAGAAGCTCTTATTGGGCTAGCGGTCTATGGTAGATGGGGGACCTTGTTAAAAACGTAGTTTCAGGGGCGCCTGGGTAGCTCAGTCGTTAAGCCTCTGCCTTCGGCTCAGGTCATGATCCCAGGATCCTGGGATCGAGCCCCCCCTGGGGCTCCCTGCTTGACGGGAGGCCTGCTTCTCCCTCTCTCCCCCTGCTTGTGTTCCCTATCTCGCTGTGTCTCTCTCTGTAAAATTAAATAAATAAAATCTTTAAAACAAACAAACAAACAAACAAAAAAGTAGTTTCAAATCTAGTACATTGAGTGAGGACTACTAGTCTGTATTTTTTATAACCTCCACAGGTAGTCCTTATGCAGTGCCTTGTTTGGAAACCTATGATGCAGCGCATTCAGGACACGTAATAACATATATCCAAAATCGCAAAGCAGCAGCCCATAAGCTAAATTTGGCTTTCATATGTTTTATGGCTAAATGATTTTTATGTTATGTTTTATATTTACGTTTTTTACTTCTCAATATTTAAAAATTGGTAAACATCACATATAATCAGGATTTTTTGGTTCTCTTTGACAATTAGAAAGTGTGCAGCTCTGGACTTCTATTCCAACATGGTAACTACCAACCGGGTCGGAATGGAGCTCCCTCCCTCGGATGGGGCATACACTTACTATTCCCGCTCAGCCCTCTTCTTGCCTTGACGCTGCCTGCTGCTGCAGAGAAGCACGCTGTTTACCGCTGTGTTTTCCCTTTTATTTTGTCTATACAAATAGTGTGTACAGAGAAGAGGGAAGTGAAATATTTTTTGGACTCTCGTCTTAGTCAAAAGCAGGAAAACAAATGACAGACCAAAAAGGTCAGTCTTAGAGGCAGAACACTCAGGGATATTAGGGCATCAATCTCTTTCTCATGAAATTTCAAGAAAGATTAACGACGTCCTTGTGCAACGGCTGTGCCAAACAACTGTTTTAAGTCAGTTTCACAATTTTAATAAGACCAGGTAAGTTTCATTCTGCCACTGTTTTTCTCATACGTTAAAGAGCAAAAGTTGAGTGGAGCACAGCAGAGAAAGAAGCTTCATCTCGGAGTGTGACATCACTTACTGCAGTGCGGCGTTCAGTGTGATGCGGCTGGACGCCGTTTGTCAGCGAAACCACCTCATTACAACCGGCTCCAGCTCTAATGAGGACCTCGGCATTAGCTTAAAATGTGTGCTCTGGCGAAGCCAGTCCTAAACTTAGTGTTTTATGAGCAATCCTGCTACACGTCCTGATTATTTGTGATCTCATATTTGAATTTCCAATTGTATTCTGAAAATATAAATGATCTCCGGAAATTTTAGAAGTAATCATTCCAGTAAACTTCACAGGACTGTCTAAGGATAACATTGATGTGGGTTTTTGCTTTTTTTCTTTTTAAGCTTTAGTTCCACAAGTACAAGTGAATATATTCTAGTCATAACCCTTTTAAACAACAGAGAAGGGGGCGCCTGAGTGGCTCAGTCGGCTGAGCTCCTGACTCTTGGTTTCCGCTGGGGTCGTGATCTCAGGGGGTGGTGGGCTTGAGCCCACCATGTGGGGCACCATGGTCAGCTGGAAGTCCGCTGGAGGATTCTTTCCCTCTGCTCCTCCCCCAACTCGTGCAGCACCCCCCCTCAAATAAATAAATGAATTTTTAATAAAATAAACAAGAGAGGTATAGAGAATAAAAAGTGTAACTCTCTCTTACTTTCTTATCTCCCCACTGCTTCCCCAACCATGGATTCCATTCCCATTATCAGAAGCACTCCATTACCATTTAGGTGTGCCTTTTTTCCAAACATTTTTCTACATAGTTTGATATATGATATATGCTTCTGTCTGAAGAATTTCTTATCACTTACGGAATCACAGTATGCATTTTGTTTTGCAACTTGCTTATTTATATAATAACATGTTTGAGAAATCTTTCCTCATCAGTACTTAACCACATTCTATAATGTTCCATATCAACCATTCTTCTATCAATAGATATTTAGATTATTTCCACTTTTTCTTTCTGATGTGGCAATTAATTCCTTTAATCGTATGTCTTAGTGCACATATGTATGTAGAAAAGATATCCAGAAGTGGCATTTACCAGTTCAAAGTGTATGTATAGTATTTTTTAAGTACTCCCAAATTACATTCTACCTGGAATGTACCCATGCTCTTTACTTGTAAATATTTTAAGTGTTTGTCTATGTGAAGGGCAAAAATATGTGTCTGTTTGAATTTGCATTTGAACATATTTAACATGTTTATTAACCATTTATAATTTATAAGATTTATATTAGGTTGTTTTTTCCTTCTTAATTTGCATGAAACCTTAGATATTAAGGCTGATATGTTTTTATGTATATATGTAGCAAAATTTTTTGTCAGGTTGACAATTGTTTTTTAACTCTGCTTTTGATGTCTACTGAACAAAAATTCTCCACTTTTAAATATGAAAATCAGTTGATGCATTCCTTCCTAATTTATGAATTTTGTGAATCCCCAGGAAGGTTTTACCCACTTGAGGGTCATAAATATACTCTCCTTTATTTTCTATATGTGTTACTCACCAGACCTACTGACCTGGGTTTGAATCTCATAATTAGGGAAATGTGATGGACACTGAGCATAAGCAAGGCTCTTCAGGGCCCAGGTGGCGATGTGCAACTAGAAACAGGTCCTTTCCTTACCTTTTAACATAATCCAGCTCTAAAATATTGTGACTTTGGGAGTGTGGCATGTCCAAAGACAGCATCTGAGACAATACCATGCCCACTCTATATACCTTTGTCATTACGCAGGCTCCTTTCTAGACCAGCAAAGACAGCTATCTCAATGGGACTGTACCTAACAAACTGATTTTAATAGTCATAATAATAGTAACAACAATATCATTAATTAATAACTATGTTAATAGTGATGATGATGATTCTCATGCTTAACATTGCTAGGCACTTATGGTATAGCAGGGATGACATGAATCATCTCATTTAACACTCTCAGAGACCTTATGATGTAAGTAGGCATTTACTGCTATGACCACTAGCATCCACTCACGTTTTCTGAAAGTGAGTAACTAGAAGAGCCATAATTTAACAGCCAGTAACTAGAAGAGCCATAATTTAAATAAATCTGTCTGACTCCAGAAGCTCTGATTATAGCCAAGGAATTATCCTGCCTCATACTTAGATGATTCATGAAGTGAGCCCTTGAGAATAAAAAAAAAAATTGAGGGAGACTGATGAAGTGGTTGAGGTCCTCAAATCTAGTAAGTAGGGGTTTGTGTCATCTAAGTTGAGTGTTCAATATATAGAAGTGGAATGAAAAATTGATAGAGAAAAAGAAATAGAATAATTTCCTGATGGATATAAGATCTAAATGCAATAAAAAATTAATTCTAGAAGTACTAAAAAGATCAGGTGATTTTTCAAATAACTTGGAAGAGGAAATAAACTTACTAAATATCAAACGAAACTCAGAAACCACTAAAAATAGATGGTAGATTCTCCTATGTAAAAATAAGAACTTTCTGTATTGCAAAAATGACCAAAAGTCAAATGACAAAGGATAACGTTGGGAAAAGAAGGGGGTAGGAATTTGCAACCATCATCACTAATAAAAGACCAAAAGTTTAAACTTACATAACTCAGTAAGAAAAATCCAAGAACCAAACTGAAGAAAAACACAGAAGTCAAATATTAATAGAAAATATTTTTTAAAAATTGGTTCTTAGACACATGAACTATTGTTCGGCCTCACTGATAATTTTTAAAAGTAGTAAACAGAATCATGATGAGGTTCCATTTTCATTTACCAGTTTGGCCATGATAAGTGAGAGAGGAAAGGGGGGGGGGGAGTTATGTTGGGCAGAGTTGAAGGGAAAATGCATTATGTAATGAATTATGAAAATGTGTACTTCTTACACATTGTTGGCTGAAAACTATATTCGTATATCCACTCTATGGAGGAGGCTTAAAACTTTTTAATTTTTCAAAAATAAAATTGTACATACTCTTTGATCCAACAATTCCACACTTAAGTATGGTGCTGCAGATACATGATCAATCACCTGTGAAAATGGTATGCATGTGAAGATATTCACTGCATTGCAATAGCCAAGATGGAAAACAACTTATAAGATACTATTTAATATTTAATAGGATGAATAAATTGTACTATATTCATATAAGGAAATACTTCAGAATCAGTAAAAAGAAGTAGGAAGCTTAAACAGATAACTCTATCATTAAATTAAAAAGCAAAATACAGAGGAGCATATAGATTATGGCAATATTTGTGGGGGGAAATTTTGTATATATCCCCCCTTCCCCACTACACACACACACACATAAACACACACAGAAAATCTCTGGAAGAATTCACAAGAACAGGAAGGAAACTGAATGGTTGGGGAATAGGAGTTGGAGTGAGATTTCTTTTTAAACATATACTTGTGTGTATCTTTTCAATTTCGAATCAAGTATAAATGATACCTATTAAGATCGTAAAGATGAATGTTATTGGGAAATTTACAAGGGTATTTTCAGCAGGAAGGATTTTTTAATAGAAAAAAATATCAAAGATGACCTCAATATTTATCAACAAGGAAATGATTTTTTTAAGTGGTACATGAAATAGTGTGCAGCGGTGAAAATATCAATTTAGTCTTTACAAATGTTCACTTTTAATATTAGAAAACACACACAATCAGTGTAATCTGATCCCAATGTTTATAAAACAAAAACCGCATATGTGAATGCACACATCTAGGTATGTTTGTGAAAGAGGGCCTAAGTTTTACACTCTATGGGTACCTGGAAAATAGGGGGTGGCAGTGAATAATCACTCTAATTTTTTAATCACTTCTGTGTTGTTTGAATTGTACAATGTCATGTGTTCCATTTATTGTTAAATATATAGAGTCTTACAAATCAAGTCCTTGAGACCTTATCCGTAAAAGGAGGATAGAGAAGTCAAGGACCTGGTAGTTATATAATACTAAGTTATTTTATTGTTTTTCTCTGAGTTTCCCAGACATGCATAGTTTTTACTTCATCTACTCAATATACTCAAACATTAGGAAATATATATAAATGAGAAATATGTATTGTTGACATGCTGAAATTAACCTACGGTCAACACCTTAGACCTCAAAAGGCACTGGACTGGATTAAAAAAAAAAAAACAGAAAGTGGGGTTTCAAATTAAGTTAAGAAAACAGCCTCAATTTTAACTCTGAATTTCTTATTATGTATAATCTTTTGAAGCCCTGTGTCAGGCCAATTTACAGATGGTCTGGTGAGCCACAGGAAAATAACCCCACTTAGCTCATGAATCATAAGCAGTTACTCTAAGTAGTTATTAATGCAACTTCTCAAGGCATCTGCCGTACCTCAGGGGAACACTTTGCCAGTAAGTTTGAATCTTGCTCAAAAGTAAAATGGGTAGATTGATGCCCTGCTTATAACTGAAGCTACCTCCTAATGAAGTCCTTGGGGTTCTTTATAATCTAAATTCCCCACCACAAAGGATTAAAATGAATTCAATTTCATGCAGAAGTTCTGTTCTGTAATTAACAGAGTTTATAAGAAGGCCCATGTTCAACAGATTTCACAATTAAAACCACTGGCACGTTAAAATGCTAGAAGACCTTCACTTTCAGATTTTTTTAGAATGCCAGCTATTAATGCACAGAAAGCATGTTTTCCACATGTTCTTTAGTGTACTTGAATCTTTAGTTGTATTTAACAGATATTAACCAACAATGAGTTTTCCATTTTCAAAAAAAGCCATTTATCTTGCATATGCCTAAGGAACTAGTCCTGGATGGGAATGAAACCCTCCAAGGACTCAACAAGGCAAATCGAGTTCTATTCAAAATTACTCAAGTACTGTTCCACTTTGTTCCAGGGATGTGGATATTTAATTTTACTGTTTTAGGTAGGAAGAATGCATACTACATATGTTTTTGCAACATAGCTCAACATGACTCATTTACAAATGACATTAAAGAGAATGGGTGTAGGGGCATCTGGGTGGCTCAGTCAGTTAAGTGAGCAACTTTTGGTTTGGGCTCAGGTGATGATCTCAGGGTCGTGAGATTGAGCCCCACTTCAGTCTCCATGCTCAGCTCGGAGTGTGCTTGAGATTCTCTCTCTCCCTCTCCTTCTGCCCCTCCTCCCTGCATTCTCTCTCTCTCTCTCTCTCTCTCTCACTTTCTCTCTCTCTCAAATAAATAAATAAATCTTTAAGAGAGAGAGAATGGGTTTAAAAATACTGGACTACAGGCTTGCATGACTAAGTACATTGGCGATAAAATGTCTTTCCTAAAAGGCTAAAGATCGATGATATTCTATGCCATACATGAAATATCCAGGTGAACAGGGCTTCATGGTAAACAATGAATGTAAAAATATTTCCAGAACTCTGTTTTGATCAACAGGCTAAGTCTCCACCCCTACCAAATATTTTGTTTATAGAAGAATGAAGAGTTTTGGTCTCTTTCTTTTTATCCCCTAGGTAATAGACATTCTGGTGAAGGTTGTATTACCTAGAAAACAGGAGCAAATTATAATATTAGAAAGAGCACAGTACTAGAAATCAAGGAATGTGAGTCCTAGTCAAAACTCTGTCAAGAACAGGCTGAGCACCAAAGGAAAGTCAGTTCTCTATGGTCCTTACTTCCCTCATTTTGCAAAATAAAGGGCTAACATTAAAATTTCCCTAAGATCTCACCAGGTCTAAGGCAATATAGAATAATGTTTAAGAGATTGTCCTCCGTGATATGTACTGGTTGTGGAAGTTTGAACCAATTATTAACTTTTCATGCTTCAGTTCCTTATCGGGAAAACCAGGATAATAATAATGTACACTGCATTGGATTATTGGTAGTTATCTGTGAGTTAGTATGTGTCAAGAACCAAACCCGCTCCCAATAATCATGATGGCAATGATGAAAATGATAATGGTGGTGCTGCTATTAGTGATGATGATGATTTTATGGACTGAGCATTATAAGAGAAGGTAAGGTACAAATCTTTAGATCAGCTACAAGCTGTATAAGATCCTAGAAAATACAAAATATGATGATATATATTATTCAAAGGAGAAATTCAGTTGAGAAACTTTGTAATATAAGTCTCATCTATATTCATCATTTTTAAGGTTGTGCCTTAGATACTTAATCATTGGGTAAATAAATCCCCAATTCTACTAATTGCTTTAAATACCAAATTACATTAAACCTAAACATTTGATTTCAAGTATAGGTACTCAAAAACAGTCAAATGTAAGTTTCCTATTAGACATAGAGACTCCCTGAGAGTGATCCCAAGTCTATTATTCCTTGTCTTGTTCTCAGCTGGCGGTATCCATCATACAATGCTTCTCTCACCATCCTCACCCAGAGATGTTTCTCAGTCATTTGGTCATAAGATGTTAATCTGTGAAGAAAGGTCAACTCATCCAAATGAGTTATAAAAACATGAAACTAGCATGCAGAACATGTGAGTGCAAAACAAGAGATCAACATTGTCTTTCTTGCTCTTTCCGTTTTGTCTTACTCTGTCAAGATTTTGCATCTCTCAGTGTCCACAGATGACATTCTTAAAAGTTACAAGAACACAACACGTCCCTTTTCTACATCATTCAAAGAAAAACAAGAATTTATACCTGATATTTCATTTTCAGATTCTAAGATCCACTTTTTCTTAGGTAATTAACGTATTATAGTTGTTTGAAATGTGAAAATAAAGTGTTCCTGGTACCCCTTTTCACTTCCTTTTTTTTTCTCTCAAGAACAGAGCCAGCATTCGATAGTCTTTTATAAAGCCACTCTGGGAAACATTTAGTCCCATACTCCTACACAAAAAGACTGTTCACAAGTGAATAAATTAATCCATGTACCACCTGGGAAATGGAAATTCTTAATACCTAGATCCATAATCCTTCTGCCCAGATGGCTAGCAGTTTCACCCCTCAATTTAGCTGGCTCATCGGTTCTCTTCTGATTCATGGGGGGTCCTTTCTCATTAGAGCAGCCATTCCCTGGAGAAGCCTAGTCCAGTGACTGACAACATGCAGCAATTTAGGCAGGCCTCCAGGAAGTACTGCTTTGCCAAACGATGGTGAAACTCTAGCTTGGTGTTTTCCACCTAAGTCCATGTCCCCATGAAATGGGGGGTGGGGCAGGGGATATGAGATTGAAAACCACTTTCCTTTGGTTTACAGAAACACTGTAGTTAGTAATTGACTGGAGCTATTAGCAATGCACTAGAGCCATGTCAGTGCCCCCCAACCACTGAGAGATGATCAACAGAGCAACACAGTGAAGGATGCAGTTATTTTCAAGAAAAAGTATGGTGGTTTTAAAAACAAACTGTTAAAGTCAATCATGCTCTTCATGGGAAAGTCCAATCAAATGTGTTTGTGTTGTTAAAAACATTTTCTATACTATCTCCCAGTTCAGGGGGATAAAATCAGCCCTCAGCAAAATTATAATAAGTTTTTTGTGGGGTAATCTAATCTCTTCTTTTGTCCATCCAATGCCCAAGGATAAACAAGTTCCTTTTTAAATATACTGTAAACTGCAAACAGATATCCAATCATGTTAAAATTTTATGCAAGATTAGAGGAAATTGGCTCAAAGTGAGGGCCTGGATTGTTTTCCTGCAAATAAAGTATATGAGCTTAGTAAATAGACTCAGTGACTTCTATTTTGGGTACTAAGAGGTTCATTTTTACTTATTGGATGGATGTTATTTTTCAAAATTTGAGATTCTGAGATTAGTGTGCTGGTGTTGCTAATGAGCACATTTATCGTTGCCTTAGGGTCACTTAGTCATCTCCATGTTGATTATTTCTGTCATGAAATAGAAACACTGAAAGAGCAAAGGCTCTGCCAAAGCCACTCAACACAGGTCTTACTAGGCATGGGCCATATAGCAAGTACAGTCCTAATGCCAAGTAAAAGCAGTAAAAAGATTTGAAAAACAAGAAGAACTCAAATTTGTAATGAAAAATAAAATCCATATCTTCTAGCTTGGCATAGAGCCCCATGAGGGCAAAAATAGTGACTCATTTACCTACTGAATATGGTGTCTGGCATATTATATTACTATATAATAGTAATAATAATAGTAACAATCATAACTTGCCTTATTCATTACCGATTGATAATGATTAAATAAAGCAGATCTTTTTAACTGACACATAACACAATGCAGCACGGTGTAATGGCTAGAATGATTTACCCATCATGAGTCCCCTTTCTCATCTGTAAGTTGAGTATTATGATATAATACTCAAGAGGATAATTGTAGGACCTATGCTGACACAGGACCTGGCCCAGAGCAGGTACTATTTGCTGAAATGGAATCTTAAATACTTTAAAATAAGTTAATAGGCAAAGAGAGAGCATGCATTTCACCCATTCACAGAATTTGTTTAGATCAGAACAGCTTGCTACAAGAAGGGAAGATGGACTTTCCCTCAATATGGGGAACATCTATAGGTAGTCTCCATTCCCTAGTTGTGAAGACTGTATTTAGTAACAGCAAAGGATTTGGTAAGAACAACTTGCAACAGACCAGAATCTTAAATCTGTATACCTGCTCCCTGAGCTATGGGGCACTGCGTCATTCAGAAGCACTAGGGGCACAATTGAAATTTCAGTCTGTAAACACCCTTGGGCCAGCAACCCCAACCCTGCTCAGCTCAGAGACTACTTTAATGAATCTAGACAACCAGTCTCATATTTAAGGGCTTAAATATCCATTTTGGAGTATCCAAGTCTCTCATTTCTCTTTTTTTCTATTAGACACAATTTTGATTTTAACTGACTCATTTGCAACTGCATCAAGAAAATGGTAAAGTTAGATAAAGAAAATTATATCAAAATCCATCACACTTATTATTTAATAGCTATAGAAATGGGTTTAGTGTGGGCAGGAAGAGGTGACACCAAAACAATGGTTTCTAAAGCAACCCTGTCCCCTATTATGGTGGTGAATTGAAAGTGGCTAAGACTACTTTATTCAGGTTTCACAAAATCCAAAGTATGCTTTTATCCAATTAATAAACTAATAAATTTAGAGTGTATAAAGTGTTCCTCTTTTATAAAGGACTCTAGTCCAAGGTTAGTGAAATAAACATCTTAGCAAAGCAATAGCAACAAAAACAGAGAAACCAACTTTTTATATGTTCTGCACTGTGACAACAGGTTACACTGATGGAGCTGATGATATTGACTAAATTTCCCAGATTGACACACCGGAGCCACTCATTTACCACAACAAGAGAGCACTCTGTGTCCTCCAGATTTTATTTTAGATTGTTGGGGATTATAAACACCTCTCTGGCCCTAAAGAGGAACACCATGTGCTGTTGGAAACATTCATTGTCTCCCTACCTAAATAATTTACAAAATATTCTACAGGTCTCACTGGTAACCACATAGAAGCATTGTTTGATGGTAATCAACTTATTTCTTGTGTTGGAACAGGCTCTATCATGCTGTCCCACTGTTCAATATGATTCTTGCAGGGTTCCAGGAATTGTGCCCAGTGTGATGTCTCAAGAACAGTAGAAAAATAGCCTTGTTTTGCATGACTTTTTTTTTCCATTTTAGAACCACTAAAGCAAATAACTTTTTTTTTTTTAATTTACCAAACGTCCTTCCATCAAAGCTATTAGAACCAACTGCAGTCATGGGGGAAAATAAATCGGAAACAGTGAGGTGGACAAAGAGAGACTGGGTATTTTTGTCATTGCAACCAAATGGAGCACTGAGGCATGTAATAAAACAGCAACGGCTTTTGACCAGAATCACTAATCCCCATAGCCATTCTCAGATTCAAAAACTGCTCAGGGTTGGCCTCCTCCTTGATAATCAAAGTATGTGGCTACCTAATGGTATCATTTGAGGAATACTTGGAGTCTCTCTGGCCCTTAAATATTCACCTTGTTAGTTTCTATAGTCCTAAGATTCCATTGTTAAGGTTTTATTCCTTGGGGTTAAGACCTATGGCTTGTTAGCATGGTAATAATCCTAACACCCATAAACAGTAGGCCACCATTCAAACTTTCTGTACACCTCAGAGGCAATGCCTTCTCAAGAGTGATTTCCTTTGGGGTTCTCCTCAGTCTCCCAAGACAACTAGACTAGTGCACTCCAACTTTGATGTATACACAAATTATCTGGAGATCTGGTTAGAATACAGTTTCTGATTCTGTAGGTCTAGAGTTGGGCCCAAGATTTTCTATATTTATGATACATTCCTTGATGCAGTTACTGTTGATCTGTAGACCACACTTGGAGTAGCAAGTTCCTAGACTTTTCCCAAGGTATCTTAGATTGGGACACAAGACTAGGGGTCAGCAAGACTTTATTGTAAAGGGTCCGATAGTAAATATTTTAGATTCTGTGGGCTACAGGGTCTTCATTGCAACCATTCAACTCAGCCATTATAACAAGAAAGTATCCATAGCCTGTATGTAAGTAAGTAGGCATGGCTATTAATAAAGTATTTGAAAAACACTTTATTTACAAAAACAGGCAGCAGAACAGATTTGGCCCAGAGGCCGTGGTTTATGGACCTCTGCTTTACCCATGCCTAATCAAGGGAAAGAAAAAAAAAATTCTGAATGCAAACAAGAGAGCAACAAGGAAGCAAAACTGTGTGTTTTAATATCCTCGTAGAAAATTTGGAATCGCCTTCAGAAGCCTAGCCTAGTGCTCTAAACAGGCAGGATATGAGAAATGGAGGTACAAGAGTATCAACCCCTTACAACTTCACAAGTTTTTTGTTTTTTAAGATTTTACTTATTTATTTGAGAGAGAGAGAGTGAGCATGAGCAGGGTGAGGGGCAGAGGGAGAAGCGGACTCCCTGCCCAGCAGGGAACCCGATGTGGGACTCGATCCCGGGACTCCAGGATCATGACCTGAGCCGAAGGCAGCCACTCAACCGACTGAGTCACCCAGGTGCCCACCACTTCACAAGTTAATGTGTAACTTGCTTTGTGCTCATTTTGGGTTTTCCCTAGCAGAATAAGAGACCTAAGCGTAGGAAAGAAACAAGGCAAGTTTATAGCCTGTGAACTCATACATCTATGACCAGTCTTTTGTTGATACAGGTAAAATCACATTAAAAAATTTTTTTGGCAGCCAGGAGAAAAGATATTCCTGATGTGCTGTGAGGTTCACTGTACAAGCAACACAGATGGCCTTCCCCGTTGTCTTGCTGACTCTTATACTTACCCACTCCACACCTGAGAGCCTAGATGTGTTGACACTCTACTAGGCATGCTCATATGCCCAAATTCATTTACTCATCAAATATTTGCTGAGCATCAATTTTGTAACTGAGATAACAGTAATCCTGAAGATAACATAGACAAGGCGGACCTAACACCTGCCCTCAGAGTTTATGATGTAGTGGTGGCTTCAGACAAACGTATACGTAATTAAGCCTCACTGTGGTAAGAACCATGAGGGCAGGAATTCTGGTGCTGTAAGCAATAATAGGACAGACATATAGCTAAACTGTGATCTGAAGAAAGAGCAGCTGTTAGCCAGGGTTGAAAGAAGATGCAAAGAGGCTCAGGAGGAGAGAAGTGTATGGAAGCAAAAGAAACCATGTATGTCAGAAGAACAGAAAAGCATTCAGTAAGACAAACAGAGTATAAGTAGGAGATAGTGAGAGATAAGATTAAAAAGTATGCAAAACCCAAATAATAAAAAGTCTTATAAACAGGGTGACTTATAATCTATCAACCAAAGCACAATACATTTGTGAGTGAAAGGAGGGACTGTTAATTATGCTGAAATGACAAGCATAAATTGAGACTATTCCAGGAAAGTGGATCTATGGTCAACTTACTTATAAACCATATGAAGGAAAAAAATAAAAATAAATAAACCATATGAAGGAGATAGGTCTGTATCCAAGTGCAAAGGGAAGCTGTTAAATATTTAGGGCAAGTGGTGATATGACCATATTTGTGTCTCAAAAGAATTATTCTGGCCACAAAATACCAAACTTGGAGGCAGGACAATCATGAGGCAACTACTACAATATCCATGTGGGGGATAATGGTAGCCTCAACTAGAGCCATGACATTAGAAAGAAGTGAATGGAGTCAAGAGCTACTGGGGATTTAGAATCTGCAGGACTCAGAATTGATTAGTTTGGCCACTGGGGGAGGTGGCAAGGAGAAAGAGGAAAGGGGGAGTCAAAGATGAATTCTTGGTTTCCACTCTGAGCGAATGAATTCATAGTGATGACATTCAACAACATTAGGAAGCATAGACGTCATTATAGATCTGGTGGGATAACTATGAATGAAGTTTTTGTATATACTAAGCTTGAGAAGTTGTGGACTATCCTAATGGAAATGTCTAGTAGGCAATTGGCTACATATATGGATATGAAACACATGAGAAAATTCAGGCTGGAGTTATGATTGGATGGTCATCACCTTGTAGGTAGTAATTGAAATCATAAATTGTCCATGCAGAATGTGCAGTATGAAAAAAGAAAGTGGCCTAAGACTGAGCAGATATGAATTTTACAGGCCCGAGATTAAGGCATACAAACATTAACTTCCTTTATTTTGAGAAACATTGCATTACATTTTACTCCCTCTTGGATAAGCATCCTTGGTTGAGTAAATTCCTTTATAAACAGTTACCATTTAGTAAGTGCATGTTCTACAAAAGGCACTGGCCTAGCCTGGCACCTAGTAGGCTGCTTAGTATATCCCTGATGCTAACAGACACCCAGACCATGTATGATACCTAGCAATGGACACAGCCATGCTCAGTCAAAACTTCTACTAGCAGAGATAGTGATCTAAAATGGTCATCAGGACAAAATCAGGAACTTTTCTCCCTCCCAGCAGACTGTATTGGAGATCCCCTCTTATCTGCTTCCAGAGCACAAAAATAATTCCATGCCAGCACTTGCCACTCTACTGTATCACCTGTTTCCTTGCCATCTTCCCCATGAAATGGAAGTCTCTGGTGGCAGGAACTGCATCTCATTCGTTGCTGTGGGCCCAAGGCCAAGCACAGTGCCTGATAGTTAATAAGATTTCTTAAATATTTGTTGAAAAAAGGAAAGAATGGGTGAACAGAAAGATGTTTATGGTATCTTCTTCTCCATTGTTCTTCCTGGTATGTTTTTATTAGCCTTGTTCTTGTTACTTGTAAGAAAGAACAATTTTGCTAAATTAAAGAAGACTTTGGATTCATAGTGTTGTGCCCATCCCCAGTATACATCATAGCATATGGTATCAGGATGGATACCACATGATTGGATAGAAAAAAATCAACTATGTAGAAGATAAACCTCTCGACTCTAAATATTAAATGCTATTGAGAAAGAAACACCTCAAACAACAGAACTATTCCTGTGGTATAGGATCTCACAAGTAGGGACTTTTAGGCACATTTCTAGCTTGTGACCTTGACAAGCTGAATAACATGCCAGTGCTCCAATTTCCTTAATTATAAAATGAAGGATGGGGAAAAAAGAGAGAGAGAGGGAAGAAAAACCATAAGACACTCTTAACTATAGAGAACAAACTGAGGGTTGAGGGAGGGAGGTAGACAGGGGATGGGCTAAATGGGTTATGGGGATTAAGGAGGGCACTTGTTGTGATGAGCACTGGGTATTATATGTAAATGATGAATCACGAAATTCTACACCTGAAACCAGTTTTACCATACATGTTACACAGCCACCCCAACTCTCCCACCCCCCACCACTCCAGCAACCCTCAGGTTGTTTCCTGAGATTAAGAATTCCTCATATCAGTGAGATCATATGATACATGTCTTTCTCTGATTGACTTATTTCACTCAGCATAATTACCTCCAGTTCCATCCACGTCATTACAAATGGCAAGATTTCATTCATTTTGATGGCTGCATAATATTCCACTGTGTGTGTGTGTGTGTGTGTGTGTGTGTGTGTGTGTGTGTGTGTGTTTACCACATCTTCTTTATCCATTCATCTGTCGATGGACATCTTGGCTCTTTCCACAGTTTGGCTATTGCGGACATTGCTGCTATAAATATTGGGGTGCACATACCCTTTCAGATCCCTACATTTGTATCTTTGGAGTAAATACCCAGTAGTGCAATTGCTGGATCGTATGGTAGCTCTATTTTCTGGGTGATAGACACTGGGGAGGGTATGTGCTATGGTGAGCGCTGTGAATTGTGTAAGGCTGTTGAATCACAGACCGGTACCTCTGAAACAAATAATATATTATATGTTTAAAAAAAAAAAAGATAGCAGGAGGGGAAGAATGAAGAGGGGGAAAATGGAGGGGGAGACGAACCATGAGAGACGATGGACTCTGAAAAACAAACTGAGGGTTCTAGAGGGGAGGGGGGTGGGGGGATGGGTTAGCCTGGTGATGGGTATTAAAGAGGGCATGTTCTGCATGGAGCACTGGGTATTATACACAAACACTGAATCATAGAACACTACATCAAAAACTAATGATGTAATGTATTGTGATTAACATAACATAATAAAAAATAAAGAAGTTTATCTCCATCAAAAACAAGAATTGAAATAAAAAAATTGAAATAAAGAATATCTTCAAGCTGCACGTTTAAGAGCTGTGCATTTTGCTATATGTTAATTAGGCCTCAATTTTTTTTTAGAAAAAGAATTGTCCTTGGTTGTCAGAGAAAGCATTTGGTGGGTAAAAAAACAAACACTTAAATTATGTTTTATTGACAAAATAAGCAAATCTCATCACCCATGATACCCCGTGTGCCCCCCTCACACACATACACTCATGTCTCACACCTGATTAGCCAGAAGCCTAAAGTTCCAAGGGTCTTGAAATTTATCACACCTGATAAAATAAAGTCTGAATAACGATATTAATAACTAAACCAAGTTTAGTTCTTGGTCTTCAAAAAAATAATAATGTTAGTTAACATTTATTGAGTGCTCACTATGTGCTGAGGAATATAGGACTTAGCATGAATTAACTCATTTAATCTTTACAATAACCCTGGAATATAGGTGCTATTATTATTCCATATTACAGATAAAAAACTGAGACACAGTACACTGTCTAAGTTATATTCAATGTAGGCAGATTGGCTCTAGCACTGTGCTTTTTACCACTTTATAGTCTCTCTATAGTTTCCATTGAAACCCAAATTTACATGAGAACTCTAACATTGTGTTTTTATTGAGAAACTTGGGTTTGCTTCTTCCACACTCAGATCTTCATTTGGTCTCTAGATTGTACTTCCTAAATATGCAGTCAATATTTGGCAATTTAACTAAAGCACACATGGGACATGACACCAAAAGCACAAACAACAAAAGCAAAAGCAGACAAATGGGACTACATCAAACTAAAAAACTTCTGTACAGCAAAGCAGATAATCAACAGAGTGAAAGGCAACCTATAGAATGGAAGAAAACATTTGCAAACCATATATTGGATAAGGAATTAATATCCAAAATATATAAGGCACTCCTAAAACTCAATAGCAAAAGAACAGCAACAACAACAAAACAAACATCCCAATCAAAAACTGGGCAAAGGACTTGAATAGATGTTTCTGCAAAGAAGACATACATATGACTAACAGGAATATGAAAAGATACTCAGCATTACTAATTAATGGGGAAATGTAAATAAAAACCACAATAAGATATCACCTCACACTTACTAGGATGGCTATTATTTAAAAAAAGATAATAAATATTGGTGATGATGTGGAGAAATTGAGACCTTTGCACACTGTTGGTGGGAAAGCAAAATAGCTCACCCACTATGGAAAACGATATAGAGGTTTCTCAAGAAGTTAAAAATAGAACTATTATACAATCCAGCAGTTCCTTTTCTGGATATATATTTAAAAGAATTGAATTCTGCACTTCCAGGTTCATTGTACCATCATTCACAATATCCAAGCTATGGAAACAACTTAAATGTTTACTGATGAATGAATGGATAAAGAAAATGTGGTATATCCATACACAAAATACTATTCAGCCTTTAAAAAGAAGGCAATCCTGCCATATGTAACAGCATGGATGAACCTGGAGGACGTTACGCTAAGTGAAATAAGCCAGTCACCGAAAGACAAATATTGTATGATCCCATTTATATGAGGTATCTAAAATAGTTAAATTCACTGAAACAGAGACTAGAATAGTGGTTGCCAGGATCTGCAGGGAAAGGAAAAGGAAGAGTTGCTGTACAAAGGTTATAAAAGTTTAGTTATGCAAAATGAGTAAGTTCTAGAGATCTGCTGTACAACTTAGTTTATAGTGTACAAAGTGTGTATTGTACACTTAAAAATGTGTTAAGAGAATAGATTTCATGTTCAATGGTCTTACCACAATAATAAAAAAAAAGAAAGAGAAGCTGTCATCACACAACATAAAATTAGATCATTCCATTTACTCAAAGCTTTATATCTCATCCTTCGATGTTCAATAATCTGCTAAACTATAGTAGGCAAATTCTTTTTTATCTCATTCTTCCTTTGTTTAACTCCTCATCACATTTTATCTATAAAGAAGCTCAGAATAAAAACAATAATAAAAAAAATAAAGTTAAGGCCCACAGGTGAATCAGGAGAAATTATGGAACCAATAGCACTTAGTCAACCCTTAAAAGCCTGTCTCAAATGGCACTTTCTCTGCAAAGTATTCCTTAAATCCCAAAGATGGATGAATCTCTGCTTCCTCTCTGTTCTTATAGTTCTATGGCTGAGATATGTTAGCATTTAGTACACTGAAATATTATATTTCTAAGTCTATATAAGGGGAAATGTGTCATAACCAGCCTTGTATCCCAGAGTTTAGCAAACCTGGCATACAGTAGGGGCTCAATACATGTTTGATTGCTGAAGGAATGAAAACACTTTTAGAGGTGCTTGGAAACTTTGTGTTATTTCGTATATAAAATAGCATCCTTAAGTTGATTATATAGAAACTGAAATTGACAAGTACATTAAGATGAGGCAATGGTTGGCTGCTAATTAGCAGTCTGCTGTAATAGCCCTTGTATTTGTTTGGTTACTAAGCACAAATTGTTTCAGAAAAACAAGTGATTTTTGAAGTCATTGACATAATTTCTTCAATATAGTCCTCCATAGGTTCTTGCAAACCCCAGCCCCACCAATAATCTTGAGGAATCTATTGTTTCTCATTTTAATTTCTAAGTACTTGACAGATTAAAACATTTTATAATTCTGATTTCCTATTCCATGCAACAATCAAAATATTTGTGTTTAGTGCTTTTTAAAATTTTACTTTTTTTTAAATTCTGGTATAATTAACCTACAGTGTCATATTAGTTTCAGGTGTAGAGTGATTCAACAATTCTATCCATTACTCAGTGCTCATCATGATAAGTGTGCTCTTAATCCCCATCACCTATTTCACCCATCCCCCCCCACCTTCCCTCTAGTAACCACCAGTTTGTTCTGCATGGTTGAGTCTGGGTTTTTTATTGTTTGTTTGTCTCTGTTTTTCTTTGCCCATTTGTTTTGTTTCTTAAATTCTACATATGTCGGAAATTATATGGTATTTGTCTTTCTCTGACTGACTTACTTCACTTAGCATTATACCCTGTAGGTCCATCCATGTTGTTGCAAATGGCAATAGTTCATTCTTTTATGACTAATATTCCATTGTATATATGCAACATCTTCTTTACCTATTCATCTATGGATGGACACTTGGGTTGCTTCCATATCTTGTCTATTGTAAATAATGTTGCAATTTGAGTTCTGGATATTACTTTATACCATTCTACCAAATGCCTTTGAGAATTACTGGGGCTGTACATCTGCTACCATGCTCAGCCCCAGGCTGATCTTTTGAATCAGTTACAGCCCTCTTCCTTGCACCTTCTGAAACCTCAACACATTCTCAAGACAGTCCTTACTAAATAACCAGATGAGCCTAAGCAGTATTTCTAATGACCAAGATTTATTTGCCCATACCATTGGTCTGCCTTCCAAGCCATGTTTTTCCAATCATTGCCTCTTTCATACATACCTGAACCACCTAATGAATCTGAATCTGAAAAGCTACAACAAGGTCTTCCTTGGTCCCAGGCCTTGAAGTTTCCCCTGGCCTTTGAGTTCTTGTACATCTCAAGGCCTTGATCTCTAGCCTGAACTCTGAGCTACTTGCATTCCTCTCTTCATGAGTATTTTTTCTTCTCATGACATGGCATTCAGAATATTTGGTTCTTCAACTCAAGCTACTAAGGTCTTACATATTGGACTTCAGTAAGCACAATTCCCTGTGCTTCTGAATCTTCAGGGGGGGAAAAAAAAAGGAAAAGGAAAAAAAAAAAGAGTGTGAATGCTCAGAAGACTCCTGTGAAATGTGAACAAAAAATCCAAGAAAGAATCCTGAGGTCCTACTGAATATAGTGTTCACCCTTTTCATTACCATATTATCCTTGTGAGTGCCAAATTGTTAATGGTCATGATAGGGGCTGGGTCCCCCAGGAGTAACATATTCTCAAGAGTGGGTTCTTTGATGATGGGTAATACCTAAAAGATGTGATAATTAATATCTAAGATGTATAATATCCCCAACTGCAACTCTCCATTATTTCACTCATGTCTAAGTAGTATAAATCCAACTTACTATATACAACCTGAAATTCAAGAAGCAGCCACCTTTGTTTATTGGCATAAATTAATGTAAAATGATTCATTTCAGGTCTGTAACAACACTTCTTGACTCTTCCTTCCCAGGGCACCTTTTCACTGAGAAAATCTTCTTCCCTTATCCCATGTGATTAAGACAGAGAGTATCAAAATGGTCGAGTGGTCTAAGGCATCAGACTCAAGCTCTGCTTCCCATGTGATTAAGACTCAGTCAGTCATCCTCTGTTCATCATGACTGGTCCAAAAAGCAGGTACTTGGAGTCCTTCCCAGACACGTCCTATGTCCTAGGTGCTAAGAATGAAGGTTCTCTAATCTGAAAGAGAAAGCTGTACCAGCCACATAAGTCCCAAGTTGATGACTATAACTCCCAGAGAAAGAGATAAATGCCTGATGACATTATCTGAGATATCTAAATCCATGCATACCTGATCCATTCTATACCTGACCTTGTCAATCACACTGGTCAACAGAAATTTTTTTTTCTTTGCTTAAAATAGTTTCAAATGGGTTTTTGTCACCAGAAGGAACCTGACTAATATATACACATATATGAAATAAATATTATTTATATGACCTATGATCTCATTAAAATTTGAGAAACTCAAACTATACATTAAAATATGCTCATTGGAGCTGCCACTGTATTCCAACTTGCTGTATCTTAACTACTCACGTGAGTTCCTCCCACCCAAGACCTAAGCATAAGCTAAGAAACAAAAAGCAAGAACCATCATAATTATTTCCTCCTCTGGTCTTGTCTCCACTTCCCTCTTGGGAGGTCTTCAGAGGTCTTCCTACCTCTGTTGCATTACTCCTAAAGCCACTAACATCCCTACCACTACATGGCATGTAGCCTCCTACTTCATATTTATATATAATGTCTTTCTCCTTGACTAAATTGTAAGATTCTTAAGGACAAAGACTCTTTCACATAACTTTGAGTCCCCCAAAGCTCAGAGATGAATATCTGTCTCAAAACTGTTTTCTTGGGATTTTTAAAATTGTCACATAAAGTATTAATTTTCCATAGGAAATTGCTTTAGTTACTTATTGTGATTCTGGAAGTTTCATTAGAGGCAGCAACTGCAAAGTCATTACTAAAACAGATTCTGAGTGAAAAATAGTTTGCCGCTATTGATATGGGCTCAAGCTTACAATTCTGTAGACTCAGCTTCTTCCAACTAAGCACACTCCCTCATTAAATATTCTGGGCAATTGTCCATTTATTTACTTCTGTGCCATAAAGCCAGAATAACTTTGCAGAATCAAACATTCTGATGAATGACTTACAGTTAATCTGAAATCTCTTCATGTTCCACTCTCATCGTTAAAACCTGTTCTGAAATGTCTAAAGCTCCACCTTACAAAGATAGAATATAATTTTTATCTGAAAGAAAATACTATGGTGTCTTAAGGTTATCATCTGGAACATCAATTCTCTTTATCATTTAGAAATACAAAGTGTAGACCGTGGGCCCACGTCTCTACCAGAATGTTTATTTTTATTTTAACTAAATTCCTGATAGGGTTGTCATATTTGAATTTGTTTCTCTCACCTAGAAGCTGAGTGCAAAGAAAACCAATCAAATCAATTGAAGGATTTGCAGATCTATACTCTGTTTGGATGGAGTAAAAATTTCTAAATGAGTTTATCTTGTATACTATACTAAGTGTGTAATCTCTTGTAATGCCTCAGTAAGCCAGAGTTGACACATGAAACACAAATTCTATTATGCTACAAATACATTGTGGAGACATAAATTTTCCAAGACACAAGAAACAGTAGAATTTCCCCTGGAGTTAATTTGGTCAATGTTTCTATTTGTTATGGTGGGAGGAAGAGTAGACTTTCAGGAGTACATTTACTTTCCATGAGAAAGAGATTTGGAAAAGAATACCACAAAGAGAACAGGAGAGGAGAGTCCCACCCACAAATTTGTGGAAGCTGGAAAAGAAATGGATGACCTAGCAGACCCAAGAAACTAAGTCTTAAACTGCTAGTGAGGAGAGCAGAGAAACAAATCATTTCACATTGCAGAACCCCAAAGGCTCAAGAACTATGCACTAGGTACATCTAGAGATGGCATGAAGGTCGGGTTAAAATCAGGATGGTTGGTTCCAGTTCTGTTTAAGAAACAGTTTACTTACAAGATTCCCCTCTCCCTCTTGGTAGAAGATAAGAGTTTCTCTGGAGAAGGTAAAAAAGAAAGTCTGGCTAGGCAACTCTGGGCACAGTTGACAGTGGGTGTCCTAACTTGGAAAAAAAAAAAAAACCCAGATGTGTAAAAGATTGCATATGAAATGTTGTGATTCTCAGCCTTTTGCCCCATTTGGATTCCTGAGTACTGGCAGCCCGTTATACACCCTCCAGGTCAAAGATTATAAAAGTTTTCTCTAGGGAATCTGACCAGCCAAAAATAAAAGTCATCAAGATAATGACATTGGAAGCTCTTTAATTAAATGCTCCACCCCATACATGGAGAGTTTTCAACTGGTTTCTCAGAGCTCCACTCTTACATATAAACAGCAAACACCTGGAAAACAACTCTAATATGAATGCAGAGGTCAAAACTAACAAGAAAAAAATAAAATAGAGGAAACAAAGAATTCATTTTCATGAAAAGAAAACAACACGTGAGCTATAATTAATAAACAGAAGTCAAAAACAAATGCTGTAACCATTGAATATGAACAGGGACATGTGTGTGTGGACACATGTGTATGTATGGATGTGTGCATATACACATACATATATATATATTCAGAAACAACAATAAAAGTTCTTTGGAAATTTAAATGACGGAAGAAATGAAAAAGTCCAAAGAATCAAAAGGTAGAGCTGAGAGATTTTCTCAAAAATTCAAGCAATACGACATAGTATCGAAATAGGGAAAAAACAAGATTTCAGGAAGAAGCCAGATGGTCCAAAATCTGATTAACAGGTGTTCCAGAAAGGGAATACAAAGCAAACAAACAAACAAAAAGAGAAGAGATAATCATGAAAAGATAATTTGAGGAACTTTTCCAAAACTGTTAATTTTCCAGACTAAATGGGCTCATGAAAATCTCAGCATGATGGAAGCAAAAAGACCTACACTGTATCAGACATCTCTTGGGTAATACATCAAATCTTCCTGGTCTCCCTTGTCTCTTGTTTCAGTCACTGCTATAGCAACCAGATCTGCCAGGCTCCCAAAAGCTTCACATATGTCTCACCTCAAGCCAGCATTGCATGCCTCTTGACTCCTGCCCCAAGCCTTTTCCATTGGCACTAAAGAGTGAGATGCCCCAAAACTCTATTTGACATGCACACATGTACTTATTTTGAAGCTCAGAGCAAACCTTTCACCAGTAAGAAATGGGAGCTAATGGATAAACTTCTTTCCTTTCCCTTACCTGAAACAGATGATCCTGAGATGCATTCAATCCAAGAGGACAACTCCATAATATTAAACCATTAGTAACTCATCTTCATATTGGCTGTATTTCTTTTCTCCTTCACTCCTCTTATCTCTCACCATGGTTTCTGGACTTGCACTACCAGTAAACCACAAATAAGATTTAGCCTCAATTTCACTTTCTGGGAAACAATATAAAACATACTAAGATATATAATCGTGAAATTTTAGAACTTTAGAAATAAAGAAAAAAATCCTAAAGGCTTCTAGAAAGAAAAAAAAAGTAGTTCATACGCAGAGGATCAAATATTACAACAACAACAGAAGAAAGCTAGAAGAGAGTGAGGCAAAGCTTACCAAGTTCTTTTTTTTTTTTTTGGATTTTATTTATTTATTTGCCAGGGAGAGAGAGAGCAGGCACACTAGCAGGGAGAGCAGCAAGCAGAGGGAGCAGCAGGCTCCCTGCTGAGCACGGAGCCCGATGCAGGACTTGATCCCAGGACCCTGGGATCATGACCTGAGCCGAAGGCAGACCAGGGTCCTAGGATTGAGCCCCATGTCAGGCTCCTGGTTCAGCGGGGAGTCTGCTTCTGCCTCTCTCTCTGCCCTTGCTTGTGCTCTCTCTCTCAAACAAATAAAATATTTTTTAAAATATTTATAAAATATAATTTGCAAAACTATCAATCAAATATGCAGGTAAAATAAAGGCAAACAACTAAAACAAGCAAACAAATAATAAAACAAAACAATAAAATAAAACAATACATCTCATGTATCCTTCTTTGGTAATTACCAGAGGACTTGCTCCACCAAAAATGAGGTGGTAAACTAAGAAGAAAGAAAACATGGGATACAGGAAACAGGGAACCTAATCTAAGAGACAGGTAAAGGTAAACCTAAGATGATGATTAAAGAGATGACAGGAAAAATGTTGCACATAGAGCTCAGATGATAACAAAACCAGATTAGATCTTCTAGGCTCTAGAAACCTCTTCAATAAGATGGTAGAGATAGAATACCTGAAGTGTTCAAACATAATAAAAAGAGAAATACTCAACTAGAGGATATTTTGGAGATGGAAAAAAAGCAAGATAGTTATGAACTCCAGGAAAACCAAAAAATGTATGCAATAAATAAAAATAGCATATTATATGGCCCAGCTAAAAATATTCATATACTATAATATTATTGAACATTTACCCAATCAAAATTATGGTATGATTGATATTGGGAAGATGGAGTATGGGAAAGTTTGAATGGAGTAAAGGTGGAGAATAAATAAAAAGCCAACTTTCTGTACTCTCTCATGCAAAGTCAATGTTTAAAATATAAAGACTCAGGAAATAACAATAATATAAACAAAATGGAAGTTAACATGAACAATCAACAAGAAGATTGAAAGTAATTTCCTTTGGAAGTGAGCAATGGGGTCAAGAGCAGGGAACTGCCATTGCTTTGTTCTGTTTTATAAAAACATTGGAAAACTATTTGGCTCTTTAAATTGTGCATGTATAACTGTGGGTAAAAATTAAAATTCAGACTTCTGCTTCCATCCATAAGTAAGAAACAAAGTTTATACTTATTGTCAGACCATAATCAACCAGAAAACTGTGAAAAATATGTAAAACAACAATTGTCAGACAGTGAACAACAGGTAGCACAGGACTGTGATACCTGAGAGATAGGGAACTAATAAGGTGAATCCTGTGAGTGTCTAGGTGTTATGCCTGGCGGTAATTTCCAAAACTCAGTACAAAAGAAGGAACCCATCAGTCTCATTGGGTAGAGGAAACAGAGTTCAGAGTTCAAGGAGGCTGAGGGAGTTAACATGTGCAGGGAAGAGTAATGAAGAGAAAGAGCATCAGAAATATTCAGAGGGGTCCCCTTTAGTGTTTGGCTAGATATCAGTCTGCACAAGAATAGGGTGAAATTCTACAAGTCTGTGCAAAGAACAACTTCTAAGAGGAGAACAATTGCCAGAGAGCTGCAAACAACTCCAGAGTTTACACATGACTGGGAATATTTTGAGTTCATAATAGAAACTGAAAAGAAAAAGATAGTGGACTTGATGACAATGCAGTATGAATTCGCCAAAATGAAGCTTAAAAAGGATGAAAATTAAAGAAGAAAGAGGAGGAGGAAGATCCTCAGTAACATGTAGAACAACATCAAGGAATCTAACATGACATACATGTGACTAGACTTCCAAGAAGAGAAAAGAAACAAAAGGGTGGAGGGGGAGCCTCATGAAAATATAATGGCCAACAATTTTTCCAAAATTAAAAAGACCATAAAACAGGCACTTGGGTGGCTCAGTCAGTTAAGTGTCTGACTCTTGATTTTGGCTCAGATCATGATGTCAGGGTCATGAGATTGAGCCCCATGTCATCAGACTCTGCACTGGGTGTGGAGTCTGCTTAAGATTCTCTCTCCCTCTCCCTCTGTCCTTCCCACTTTCCACTCAATTTCTCTCTCTCTCTCTCTCTCAAAAAATAAAAAAAGACTATAAACCAAGACTCAAGAAGTTTAATAATCCTAAAGTAGGACAAGCATAAGGAAAACAACAACACATCATAATCAGGGTTTAAAAAAATAGTGATAAAGGTGAAAATATTATAGGCAGCCAGAAGGAAAAGAAAAGGCAATTATAAAAAGTGGAACAAAGAAAAATTACAGCAAGTTTATCATCAAAAACTATGAAAGCCAGAAGTCAATATAATAATATATTTAAGTTCTGGGGGAAAATTTCAATCTAAACTTCTATACCCAGAAAAAAATATCTTTCAAAAATGAAAGCACTTACATATAAGCAAAAGCTGTGTGAATGCATAGCTAACAGAACAAAAAATTACACCAGATGGCAACTTAAATAAATAGGACCAGAAATGGTAAATGAGTAGATAAATAGAAAAGATACTGTTTTCTCATTAAAAACTTTTTAAATAGCTGTTTAAAATAATAATGAAAACAATGTATTTGGAGTCTTATAATATATGTAGAAGTAAAAATGTATGACAATGATGCCACAGACAGGAGAAGAAAGGAAATAAGTCATACCGTTGAGAAGTCCCCATTAAGTATATGTGAAGGTTTTTTTTTAAGATTTATTTATTTATTTTAGAGAGAGGGAGAGAGAAAGCATGCACACATGAGCAGAAGGAGGAGCAGAGGGAGGGAGAGAGAGAATCCTCAAGCAGACTCCCTGCTGAGCACAGAACCCAACTCAGGGCTTGATCCCAGGACTCTGAGATCATGATTTAAGCTGAAATCAAGAGCCAGCCACTCAGCCAACTCAGCCACCCAGGCACGTCACATAATCTGTGAAGTTCTGTTGTATAATTTGAAGCTAGACTGTGTTAAGTTTAAAATACATACTGTAAAGCTTAGAAACACTTTAAAAGATGAAACGGAGATATAGTTAATAAGTCATTAGTGAAAATAAAATGGAAGAACAAGAATAATGAAGTCTTTAAAAGGACAGGAAAAGAAATAAACAATTAACAGGACAGATAAAAAACAAGTTGCAAATTGTTAGATTTAACCTCAAATGTATCATTAAATACACTAAATATAAATATTTTAGATTCTACAATTAAGTCAGAGATTGTTGGACTGGATAAAAAGGCAAGATTCAAGGATAAGCTATCTTCAACAAGTTTACCCTAAATAAGAGACACCACTAGGTTAAATGCTATTAAATTAGAAATCAAATATTTGGAAATTACATAATACATTTAAAAGTAACCTATGAATTTAAGAAAAAATCACAGAGAAATTAGAAAATATTTTGAATTAAATGAAAATGAAAATACATACCAACATCTGTGAGATGTGGTGATATATAGAGATGTGTTATCCAATACAGTAGCCACCAGCCACATGTAACTATTTACACTTTAATTTTAATTATTTAGAATTAATAAAAAATTAATTTCCTCAGTTACAGTGGTCATATTCTAAGTACTCAATAACCTTTTGAGGCTAATAATCATCTTATGAACAGTTCATAGAACATTTCTGTCATCATTGGCCAGCACTGTCTTCAAGGAAATGAGCAATCATTAAATAATTATTTTGGAGAACACAATGTCCAAAATCAATTATCTAAAAGTATTCTTTAAGAAACTAGAAAAAAAAACAGCAAATTAAACCCAAAGTAAGTAGAAGGAAGGAAATAATAAAGATTAAGAGCAGAAATCAATGAAATAGGAAACAAAGAAAAGTCAATGAAATAAAAAGCTGGTAATTTAAAATGATCAAGTAACTTGATAAACCCCTAGATAAACCAAACAAGTAAAAAGAGGGCAGACACAACTTAGCAACATCGGAAATGAAAGGAGACTTTACTATAGATCGTGCAGACGTTAAAAGAATAATAAGGGAATATTATGAAAAAAATTTATGCCAATAGATTTGATAAACTCGTGGAAATTAAAAAAAAAATTCCTTGAGGGGCACCTGGGGGGTTCAGTCAG
>NW_027397064.1:71222692-71226344 GCF_003265705.2 Callorhinus ursinus | reverse complement strand
AAATAAATAAATAACAAAATGTTTAAATTAAAAAAAAAATTCCTTGAAAGGCACAAATTACCAAAACCAACTCAAGAAGAAATTTTTAAAAACTAGCCTTATATCAGTTAAAAAATGAATTCCAATTTAAAACCTCTCCAAATAGAAAATATTATTAAACTGAATCAAGCAATATGTAAACAGGATAATGCACCATAACTAAGTGGTATTATTACACAAATTCATTTCAGAAATGCATAACATTTAAAATATCAGTTGATATAAATAACTGTATTAATAGCATAAAAGAAACAAACATACAATCTTGTCAATAGATATAAAAACATTTAATAAGTCTTAATAACCATTCACAATAAAAATTCAGCAATCTAAAATAGAAAGGAGTTTTTGAGCTTAATAAAAGGCATTTGCAAACAACCTACAGCTAACTTAATGGTAAGAGACTGAATGCTTTCCCTCTAAGATTAGGAATAAAACAAAATATCACTCTTACCAGTTCTGTTCAATTATTGTACTAGAGGCTCTATCCAGTGCAGTAAGGCAAGAAAAATAAATAAAAGCATATGTAATAGAAAAGAAAAAGTAAAACTGTCTTTATTTGCAGGTGATATTATTATCTATGTATACATATTAAGAAATTAATAAAAAATCTCCTGCAAGTAATAAATAAATTTAGCAACATCTCAGGAAACATTATTAATACACAAAAGTCAATTATATTTCTAAATTCCAGCAATAAACAATTAGAATATAAAATTCTAAAAGAAATAACACAACTTCTAAAACATTTAGGAGTAAACTTTTCAAGAGGTATGCATGATACCTACACTAAAAACTAAATTATAGCACTAAAAGAAATTAATAAGATCCAGATAAATGAAGAGATATGGCATGTTTAGATAAGAAGACTCAATATGTTTAAGATGCCAATTTTCCCCAACTAGATTCAATGGCAATGAAATCCCAATGAAAATCACAGCAGGCATTTTTTGTTTTTAGAAATTGGCAAGCAGATTCTAAAATTCATATAGAAATGCAATGGACCTGAACTAGCCAAAAGACTATATTGGGGGAAAAATAAACACAAAGTTTGAAGGCTGACACACACCTGATTTTAAGACTTACTGTAAAGCCACAATAATCAAGAAGAGTTTGCTACTGGTGTAAGGGTGAACATATAGATAAGGGAACAGAGATAGAACATATATATACATATATATGGTCAGATGATTTTTGACCAAGGTGCTAAAGTAATTCAGCAGAGGAAAAGAAAGACTTTTCAACAGATGGTACTAGAACTGGGTAGCTCTATGGATAAAAATGAGACTTGTACCACACATCACGTGAAAAAATTAATTTGAAATGGACTATAGGCCTAAATGTGAAAACTAAAAGTATACTACTTGTGAGGAAAAATATATGAGAATCCTTGTAATGTTGGAGTAGGCAAGGATTTCTTAGGACACAAAGAGCATGATAAAAGAAAAAGTAACAAATTAACCTTCATAAATATTTAAAACTTCTCCTTGAAAAATGAACCAAAGAAAATGATAAGGCAAACCACAAATTGGGAGAAAATTCACATACCTAAGAAAGACATTGCATCTAAAATACATACCAAACTTGGGGGGCAGAGCAAGATGGCAGAGGAGTAGGAGACCTGGATTTCGTCTGGTCTCAGGAATTCAGCTGGATAGGGATCAAACCATTCTGAACACCTACGAACTCAACAGGGGATCAAAGAAAAGAAGAGCAACAACCCTCTGAAGAGAAAAGCGACCACCTTCTGGAAGGTAGGACGTGAGGAGAAGTGAATCCGAGGTGATATTCAGGAGGATAGACGGCGGGGGAGGGGGCCTCTGCTGCTTCAGGCAAGTGATAGAGCCGCGGAGCACAAAATCGGAACTTTTAGAAGCCGGCTCCGCTGAGGGACGTCGCTCCAGTGGCTAAGCGGGGGGTGGAACCCTCGCGGGACAGTGTGGTCTCAGGACCCTCGGGGTCACAGAAAGACCGGGGGTGCCTGAGTGCGGCAGAGCTCCCAGGGATCGCAACGGGGAAGCCGGCTGCAGAGATGGAGCCGAGGTGCGGGCTCTCAGCTCGGGGTTGCCATAAACTGTGATCTGCAGCTCAGTTGGGCCACTGCTCCTCCAGCAGGGACCCAACAAGCCGGCAGAGCCGGGGAGACTCCCCTTCCTCCCCTGGGAGGAGCAGCGCGGGAGCACACCGCAGGGATCTGCTGGGTTTGGAGACTCCACACAGGGTCAGGTGGCAGAGATAGAAACGCTCGGTCACAGGCCGGGTGAGCATGGAGTGTAGCTGGAGACCAGGCAGAGGGGAGTAACTGACTGCTTTTCTCTGGGGGCGCACTGAGGAGCAGGGCCCCAAGGTCTCGGCTCCTCTGGGGTGGAGATTGGGAGGGTGCCATTTTCACTCTCATCCTCCAACACTGTACGGAAACCTTGCAGGGAACAAAAGCTCCCGAGAGCAAACCCGAGCAGATTACTTAGCCCGGACCGACAAGGGCGGGGCAATTCTGCCTCCGGCAAAGACATTTGGGAACCACGGCAACAGGCCCCTCCCCCAGAAGATCAGCACGAACCATGCTAATGGACACCAAAAGAAAGCTAGGGTGGCAATCCTTAGACAAATTAGATTTTAAAACAAAGACTGTAATAAGAGATGAGGAAGGACACTATATCCGACTTAAAGGGTCTATCCAACAAGATCTAACAATTGTAAATATCTATGCCCCTAATATGGAAGCAGCCAATTATATAAGGCAATTAATAACAAAAGCAAAGAAACATATTGACAACAATACAATAATAGTGGGGGACTTTAACACCCCGCTGACTGAAATAGATCATCTAAGCAAAAGATCAACAAGGAAATAAAGACTTTATATGACATACTGGACCAAATGGACTTCACAGACATATTCAGAACATTCCATCCCAAAGCAACGGAATACATATTCTTCTCTAGTGCCCATGGAACATTCTCCAGAATAGATCACATCCTAGGTCACAAATGATGTCTCAACTGGTGCCAAAAGATTGGGATTATTCCCTGCATATTTTCAGACCACAAAGCTTTGAAACTAGAACTCAATCACAAGAGGAAAGTTGGAAAGAACTCAAATACATGGAGGCTAAAGAGCATCCTACTAAAGAATGAATGGGTCAAACAGGAAATTAAAGTTGAATTAAAAAAAGTTCATGGAAACCAATGAAAATGAAAACACAACTGTTCAAAATCTTTGGGATGCAGCAAAGGCAGTTCTGAGAGGAAAGTATATAGCAATACAAGCCTTTCTCAAGAAACAAGAAAGGTCTCAAATACACAACCTAACCCTACACCTAAAGGAGCTAGAGAAAAAACAGCAAATAAAGCCTAAACCCAGCAGGAGAAGAGAAATAATAAAGATCAGAGCAGAAATCAATGAAGTAGAAACCAAAAGAACAGTAGAACAGATCAACGAAACTAGGAGCTGGTTCTTTGAAAGAATTAACAAGACTGATAAACCCCTGGCCAGACTTATCCAAAAGAAAAGAGAAATGACCCAAATCAACAAAATCATGAAAGAAAGAGGAGAGATCACAACCAACACCAAAGAAATACAAACAATTATAAGAACATATTATGAGCAACT
>NW_027397064.1:71113331-71222682 GCF_003265705.2 Callorhinus ursinus | reverse complement strand
CAAAATACTAGCCAATAGGATCCAACAGTACATTAAAAGGATTATTCACCATGACCAAGTGGGATTTATCCCTGGGTTGCAAGGTTGGTTCAACATCTGCAAATCAATCAATGTGATATAATATATTAACAAAAGAAAGGACAAGAATCATATGATCCTCTCAATAGATGCAGAAAAAGCATTGGACAAAGTACAGCATCCTTTCTCGATCAAAACTCTTCAGAGTATAGGGATAGAGGGTACATACCTCAATATCGTAAAAGCCATCTACGAAAAACCTACAGCGAATATCATTCTCAATGGGGAAAAGCTGAGAGCTTTTCCCCTAAGGTCAGGAACGCGGCAGGGATGTCCACTCTCACCACTGCTATTCAACATAGTGTTAGAAGTCCTAGCCACAGCAATCAGACAACAAAAAGAAATCAAAGGCATCCAAATTGGCAAAGAGGAGGTCAAACTCTCACTCTTTGCAGATGATATGATACTTTATGTGGAAAACCCCAAAGACTCCACCCCAAAACTGCTAGAACTCATAGAGGAATTCAGTAAAGTGGCAGAATATAAAATCAATGCACAGAAATCAGTGGCATTCCTATACACCAACAACAAGACAGAAGAGAGAGAAATTAAGGAGTTGAACCCATTTACAATTGCACCCAAAACCATAAGATACCTAGGAATAAATCTAACCAAAGAGGCAAAGAATCTGTACTCAGAAAACTATAAAATACTCATGAACGAAATGGAGGAAGACACAAAGAACTGGAAAAACGTTCCATGCTTATGGATTGGAAGAACAAACATTGTGAAGATGTCAGTGCTACCTAGAGCAATCTACACATTCAATGCAATCCCCATCAAAATACCATCCACTTTTTTCAAAGAAATGGAACACATAATCCTAAAATTTGTATGGGACCAGAAAAGACCCCGAATAGCCAGAGGAATGTTGAAAAAGAAAAGCAAAGCTGGTGGCATCACAATTCCGGACTTGCCGCTCTATTACAAAGCTGTCATCATCAAGACAGTGTGGTACTGGCACAAAAACAGACACATCGATCAATGGAACAGAATAGAGAGCCCAGAAATGGACCCTCAACTCTTTGGTCAACTCATCTTCGACAAAGCAGGAAAGAATGTCCAGTGGAAAAAAGACAGTCTTTTCAACAGATGGTATTGGGAATATTGGACAGCCACACGCAGAAGAGTGAAACTGGACCATTTCCTTACACCACACACAAAAATAGACTCCAAATGGTTGGAAGACCTAAATGTGAGACAGGAGTCCATCAACATCCTAAAGGAGAACACAGGCAGCAACCTCTTCGACCTCAGCCGCAGCAACTTCTTCCTAGAAACACTGCCAAAGGCAAGGGAAGCAAGGGCAAAAATGAACTATTGGGATTTCATCAGGATAAAAAGCTTTTGCACGGCAAAGGAAACAGTCCACAAAACCAAAAGACAACAGACAGAATGGGAGAAAATATTTGCAAATGACATATCAGATAAAGGGCTAGTATCCAAAATCTATAAACTCAACACCCAAAGAACAAATAATCCAATCAAGAAATGGGCAGAAGACATGAACAGACATTTTTCCAAAGAAGACACCCAAATGGCCAACAGACACATGAAAAAGTGCTCAACATCGCTCAGCATCAGGGAAATCCAAATCAAAACCTCAGTGAGATACCACCTTACACCAGTCAGAATGGCTAAAATTAACAAGTCAGGAAATGACAGATGTTGGCGGGGATGTGGAGAAAGGGGAACCCTCCTACACTGTTGGTGGGAATGCAAGCTGGTGCAGCCACTCTGGGAAACAGTTTGGAGGTTCCTCAAAAAGTTGAAAATAGAGCTACTGTACAACCCAGCAATTGCACTACAGGGTATTTACCACAAAGATACAAATGTAGGGATCCGAAGGGGTACGTGCACCCCAGTGTTTATAGCAGCAATGTCCACAATAGCCAAACTGTGGAAAGAGCCAAGATGTCCATTGACAGATGAACGGATAAAGAAGATGTGGTATATATACGCAATGGAATATTATGCAGCCATCAAAAGGAATGAGATCTTGCCATTTGCAACGACGTGGATGGAACTGGAGGGTGTTATGCTGAGTGAAATAAGTCAATCAGAGAAAGACATGTATCACATGACCTCACTGATATGAGGAATTCTTAATCTCAGGAAACAAACTGAGGTTTGCTGGAGTGGTGGGGGGTGGGAGGGATGGGGTGGCTGGGTGATAGACATTGGGGAGGGTATGTGCTATGGTGAGCGCTGTGAAGTGTGCAAGACTGTTGAATCACGGATCTGTACCTCTGAAACAAATAATGCAATATATGTTAACAAAAAAGAAGAAGAAGATAGCAGGAGGGGAAGAGTGAAGGGGGGTAAATCGGAGGGGGAGACGAACCATGAGAGACGATGGACTCTGAAAAACAAACTGAGGGTTCTAGAGGGGAGGAGGGAGGGGGGATGGGTTAGCCTGGTGATGTGTATTAAAGAGGGCACATTGTGCGTGGAGCAGTGGGTGTTATGCACAAACAATGAATCATGGAACACTACATCAAGAACTAATGATGTAATGTATGGTGATTAACATAACAATAAAAAAATTTAAAGGAAAAAATAAAAATAAATAAATAAATAAAAAGCAAGAACAAGAGATATGGAAAATTTAAGCTCATATTTATGTTCCCTTCTTATTAGGAAGGAATCCCTTAAATAATAAAGTTGATATTGGCATACAAAAAAAATAAAATAAAATAAATAAAATACATACCAAACTTATACAACTCTGTAATAACAAAAACAAAATGGAGAAAACGTTTTAACAAAATCCTTAGGAAAAAAATACGCAAAAGGTCCTTAAAGCATGAAACAATGCTTAACATCATTAGTCATCAAGGAAATGCAAATTAAATCACAATGAAATACTTTCATTTCACACCTACTGGATAGCTAAAATAAAAGACTGACAATGCAGAGTGTTGGAAAGAATGTGGGCAACTGAAACTTGCATACTTTTTAGATGGAATACAATGTGATATTGGCATGTTCTTATGAAGTTAAACATAAACTTAGCAATTTGACTCAACAATTCTACTGCAGCAGAAATGAAGACATATATCCACATAAAGACTTGCACATAAATGTTCATAGCAGATTTATTCATAATAGCCAAAATTTGGAAACAACCAGATGTCCAACATGTGGCAAATGGATAAAGAAATGGTAATACATTCATACAATAAAATACTGCATAGCAATAAAAAGGAACAACCTACTGGTGCACACAACAACACAGACAATTTCAAGAAACATTATTTTGAGAGAAAATAAGCCGGAGAGAAAAGAATACATACAGTAAGATTACATTCTCATGAAACTTTAGAAAACACAAATCCAGTCTATGGGGATAGAAAACAGATCAATGATTATTTATGCTTGGATTGCAGGTGACGATTGACTGGGAAGAGGTACAGCCTATCTTTTGTGGTGATGGAAGTGCTCTATATTTTGACTGTGGTATGGATTCATATGTGAATACATTTTTTAAAACTCATCACTTCCACAGTTAAAATGTGTGTATTTTATTGTATGTAAATTATACCTAAACAACATTCATTAAAGGACTAAATTAAAATTTTAAAAGGGTGACAAATGGAGAGACAGAAAAGGAAAAGAAACTGGTGAAATAAGAGAAAAGAAAATCATGACCAAGTTAGGAAAAAGAAAATTGAAGAAAACAGGAAAGTAAAATGGAGGGAGCCTCAAATTGACTCCTACAGGATTCACTACTATAGGCTTGGTACTTTACTATTTCCTTGAATTCTCACGACATTCTGCAAGTTACAGATAATTACCTTCCTTTTATTGATATGGAAACTGCGACCTTGAGAGAGCACATGCTTTTCCAAATTTTCATGTGTTGTCAGTGCTCCCAAACTTTTTCTATCACATACTACATGCGACTAACATCTTTTAGAAATCAATTTTCATAAGGCTAGCTCTCCAGGGGCTGAGTTGGAGTTTGTGGGCAGAGTACTTACTGGGGATCAACTTCTGTGGGAGGGAGAAAGACGTAGGATTAGGCAGAGAGAGAAGTTAAAGTAGAGCGCAGGCCCAACAATGTCTCTGCCAATGCCTGGCTGGAGGTGGGGGCGGTGCTGAAGAGTATAGGGATCCTCAGAGTGTCCCATGTGGCATCTGCTGTCATGTAAATCTCCTCTCCTAGAGATCACCCACTTTTCAATGAAGTGATTTCAAGACAAGAAAGGAAGGGAGCAATGGTATCAACAACTATAGTAACAAAACAGTTGCTAGTATGTTTTATGTGCACCATACTGTTCTAATTTCATTTAAAACTCATAACAGCCCTTTAAGATAGATACCATTTTTTAATCTCTACTTGATGTCATGGAAATTAAGGCAGACAGCAATATAACTTCTGGCCTAAGGCCACCTAACTAGTGATTAGAAATGTTAGGACAGGCTGGCTCCAGGCTGTGCTTTCCCAGTTTCAAAAAGACAGCTAGCCCTTTTCAGTGGCATACTGTAGATATACTTGATCAAGTGCAACCTGGAGTCTCATAGCTCCTACTCAAAAAGAAGCCACCCACTGAAGTCTTCAGGTTGCTCTTCCATTTAAAACAAGAACCTTCTGCTGAATACATCTTTCTCCTCAGGCAATTGGTTCTGACACACTTGGCCTTGAAGCCAACAGCGTTGCATATAGGAGCCTTATACAGCAGCTCTAAGCTCTGAGGAAAAAAGTTTTCGTTAAAGCAAAGAGCCACCTTGAGGGAAACTAGAGTGAATTTACTTTGAATTTGAAATAAGGGGTTTTTGGGTGCTAATACCCTGCCTCCACCAAACCCAGATTGGTCTGTAACAGAATCTGACTCTTGAATACTTAAAAATAGAGATAATTGAACACCCCACGCTGTGATGTGGGGCCTTGAAATTCAGTGCTGAATTCGGTGGTGGGAGTGCTGATTTGCATTAACTTAGTCATGCCCACCTCATCAACTTAGATAACTGATGTTAGGTCCCTAGAGTTTCCTAGGAACCTAAGTGTTCCTAGGAACACATTAGACTAGGAATCAGATCCGGATTAAATTCCAAGTTCTGCATTTAACTAGTTCACTAACATTAGACAATTCACCCAGTTTCTCTGGGCTTCAGTGTCTTCACTGGTAGACTCTGGAGCTTGAATTGGCCAAGGTCCCTTAACAGCTAATTCTGCAACTCAAGATAAGCAAAAAATATATCAGATGATGATAGGTGCCATGAGGATAAATGAAGCAGGGAAAGGGGAACAGAGAATGGTGGCATGAAGTACTATTTTAGAAAGAGCAACTAGGAAAGATTCTTTGTTAAGGTGGGCTGGTGATGGGTATCTAGAGGGCACGTATTGAATGGAGAACTGAGTGTTATACACAAACAATGAATCATGGAACACTACCTCAAAAAAATAAATTAATTT
This sequence comes from Callorhinus ursinus, assembly GCF_003265705.2. Classification (NCBI taxonomy): domain Eukaryota; kingdom Metazoa; phylum Chordata; class Mammalia; order Carnivora; family Otariidae; genus Callorhinus; species Callorhinus ursinus. Next base: position 71,217,185 of record NW_027397064.1, on the reverse strand, counting down.
TAAAAATTTTTAAAAAGATGAATTTTGAACAGAGATAGAATTAAAGGAGGGAGCCAGTTAGCTACAAGAAGGAAGAGTGTTCCAAGTAGAGAGAAGAGAACAAGCAAAGATCCCAAGACGAGGACACGCTTAGACTATTTATGGGACAGCAGGGAAACCAACCAATGTGCCTGGAGCCCAATCAGCAAGGGGAAGAGTAGAATCTGGGATTATATCTCAGAAGGAGCAGGTTATAGGGTATTGAAGCTAAAGTAAAGACTTTGACTTTGTCTCTGAATGGGATGGGAAGTCCTTGGAGCATAAGAATAAGGTGATCTGACTTACATTTTAGAAGGACCACTCTGGATGCTCTGTGGACATAGACTGTAAGTAAGAGGGTAAGGGTGGAAAGAGAGAAAACAGCTGGGAATCTGTAGTAGTAATAATCCAGATAAAAAATGATGGCGGCTTGGATGAGGGTGCTAGTGAACTGGCAAGAAGTGTCAGACTCTGTATACATTTCAAAGCTAGAGACTGCATGATGTCTAGATGAATTGGATGAAGGGGGTTAGAGAAAGACAAAGAGTCAAGGATCACTCCAAAGTCCTGACCTGAACCACAGGTTGAATGAAGTTGCCATTCACGGAACAAGAGGAGGCCACTAAAGTAGCTTAAGTTGAGGAGGAGGGGCCAGCATTATCACATTCGTTTGTCCAAAAGATCACTCTGTCTGCAATATAGAGAATAGGTTGGAGATGGACAAGAGAGGGTATTAGGCACCTAGTTAGAAAACTAAGTAGGTAGTACAGACAAGAGATCCATTAGTGGACCATCCATGAACTCTTTTCCTATTTTACCAGCTTTGTTTAGTTATTATACATTTATATTAATGAATAATATTAGAAAAAATAAAACACCAACCCTGTGACTTCAGGAAATTGCTTAGGAAACAGGGTAATGTGGTACGTTAAATTTGATGTAAGAAATATATTTAGTAAATAATGAGATAGTTGGAACTCAGAAATGGGGAAAAAATTGTGATGATGGTATGTAGATACTAAAGTTTGGAGAAGATATGCTACTACCCTGCCTCTTTGATCCTCTGGGTAAGTCATACTTTGGGGTATACCCCCAGTCCACAAGCTAAATTATCGTTTATGTTCTAGGAAATTTCCTTTACTTGAACTGTAGCCGTGTCTGTCTGATGTGACCCAGCCAATGGGTATGGCAAATGGGACCAGGCAGGAACCAATCAGATGCTCTCTTCTGGAGTTGAGACTAAGACAGTGACCCCAAACTAACTTCTGTGGACTGATTGAATGATAGTCCATAAACTCAGGAGCTGGGGGTGGGCATTGTCTGTTCTGTGGTATGGAGAAACAGGAAGCTGGCTACTCTGAGAAAGCAGAAGGCAGCAGATACATGGAGAGGTGCCGAGATAAGGCAGAGGACTGACACATTCTCAGCATCTAGTTCTGGTTCTTTCCTGAGGTCCAGTGGCCTTTCTGCATTAGATCCTAAGACATTCCTCTACAGTGATAATAAATACAACTTCTCAATTTAGCTCTTTCAGTAGCTTTTCCTACTTGCTAAGAAAGGGTCATACCTAATGGCTATTTTCACACTTAAGAAACAGTGGATTAAAAGCTGTATTTTTCTTTATGACTACCTGTGGGACTCTTAAATTTTCTGTATCCAAACTCATCACTCCAACAAAAGAAAGTTCTAAATTGCCTAGTTTGGGGACAGAGGACTCATATGGCTTTAGACTAGATTACAGAAGCAATAAAAAGAGGGATTCTAATGGATGAAAGTAAGCCAACATTGGTTGAGAGAAAAATTAACAGAAGATGTAACAATAATCTCATATAGGAAGAAGAAAGAATGAGAGATCCCTAGAAAGAAATCAGTGATGGGGGAATTATTTTAAATGGGAAATTTGGTCAAAGTATTTTTTTTTTAAGATTTTATTTATTTGAGAGAGAGAGAGCGCACAAACTGGGGAGGGAAGTGGCAGAGGGAGAGGAAGAAGCAGACACCTCGCCAAGCAGGGAGCCTGACATGGGGCTCGATCCCAGGACCCCAGACTCAAGGCAGACGCTTAACCAACTGAGCCACCCAGGTGTCCCAAAGTATGCTTTATAATTAATTTAGAAATCAGGAGACTTCACATAACCATCAATATTTGAATTCCCACACTGTATGAAAGTAAGGGACATCACATCAAATTGGGGAATCTATTTTCACATGAAGCAGTGTTTTGATGTTTTTCTTTTAAAAAACTGGCTGATCAAATTTAAATAAAACAAAATTATAAGTATGGTGTACTAGATTCCTTCACCTCATCCCTGGCCCCCTATCCGCCTTAGCCATGGAGATTTTCTCTCTTCTACCCTACAAATCTCAGAGGGAGAAAATGTGTAACTGACAGAAATATTACAAGAGTCCACCAGCATATATGAAACTGCCCACAGGTTGTGAAATGTAAAACAGTGATCTATTTCTCTATTCTAGATAAAACATTTTATTTTCTTTTGTTTGTTTAGTAAGATGAAACAATAGAAATGAGAGAAAAACAATGAGCCATGTTGCTTAATTGACATAAGGAGATTTAACAGATTATGCAGAATTTGAAAATTTTTCTACTTTTTAAAATAACCCATGGGGGGGGTGCCTGGGTGGCTCAGTCGTTAAGTGTCTGCCTTCGGCTCAGGTCATGATCCCAGGGTCCTGGGATCGAGCCCCGCATCGGGCTCCCTGCTCAGCGGGAAGCCTGCTTCTCCCTCTCCCACTCCCCCTGCTTGTGTTCCCTCTCTCGCTGTGTCTCTCTCTGCCAAATAAATAAAATCTTTTTAAAATAAAATAAAATAACCCATTTGAGAGATACTAACAAAAACAAAATTATAGTGAAATATACTTTCTAACCTAAATTGAACTTGGGAGGAAATCCACCACAACTGTTTCCAGTGCTTGTGCATAGCCTCAAGGATGGAGAAAAGGAAGGGTAAAGCAGTCCATGCTGGCTGGAGCTTGGATAGCACGGGACAGACTGTGGAGTACATTACTTAATAATTTTTTAAAGTTGAAAATTTAATGTTTTGTCTTGGAGACTATAAAATAAGTAAACATGAACATCAAAATGACCACACTGTTAATATGGCTGCATCCAAATGTCTCCTGCCCATTGCACACTAGATGGTGATTATCAGTAGGTCCATGCAGAGGTTGCAGCCTGTTCAGTAGTAAAGCTCTCACATACATTTTAGTTTGCCCATACAGCATTTTTCAAAAAATGTGATCGCCGTATTTTAAAAATGTAAAAATTTCAATATGAAATTTGGATTTTTTTTTTAGATTTTATTTGTTTATTTGAGAGAGAGCCCGAGCAGGGGGCTGGGGGAATGGGCAGAGGGTGAGGGAGAAGCAGGTTCCCACTGAGCAAGGAGCCTGATACAGGGCTCGATCCCAGGACCCTGAGATCATGACCTGAGCTGAATACAGACACTTAACCAACTGAGCGACCCAAGAGCCCCTGAAATTTGGATTTTAAACTTCTCTTAGAACACAGGATACTGAAACTCTGGGCCCTTACTCTCAGATGGCATCAACTAACTGGATCTGGGCACAGGCTGCCCAGGTTTGGGTGGTCCACCAGCAACTCAGGCTCCATTTGGGCTCACTTCACTCATTTCTGTAGCTTCCTGCTTCCTCCAGTCATTTGAATCTGCAACCTCCGACCCTGAGCCTAGAGCGCTGTGGTGAGGAATGTCATCCTACCTTAGAGTGAGGCAGCTGCTACTTCTCTCCAGCACGTGTAACCGTATGATGGTTCCGTGAGGCCACATCTTCCAATTTTTCAAGCAATTTTGGAAATTTGTATATTTATGCAGTATCTTTCCATTTAAAAATATTAGCTATAGGGGTACCTGGGTTGTGCAATCAGTTAAGCATCGGACTCTTGTTTCAGCTCAGGTCATGATCTCAGGGTTGTGAGATCGAGCCCTGCATTGGGCTCATGCTGGGCATGGAGCCTGCTTAAGATTCTCTCTCTCCCTCTCCCTGTGCCCTTCCCCCACCACTCACACACATACACACTCTCTCTCTCTCCCTTTCTCTCTAATATATATATAAATATATATATATATATAGGCTACAAACTCACTTTTTAAATGCTGACAACCATATGAAACACATCTGTGAACCACCAGCTTGTGCCTGTCAGGGGGCCATTCTTCCCTGAACTGCAAGAAAGAAGTCCACATTAGAAAGCCTATGATATTTCAGCAGCTTACCATGGTTCCATTTCTAGAAATGCTGGTGTAGAAGTCAAACTGCAGTTTTCCAAGGGCAAATCTGGCTTCATTGGATTCACATTTACCAAGCACTCAGTGCACACAAGGCTCTGATCTAGGCACTGTGAAAAGGGTGAATATACAAATGGGACAAAACCACACTCCTGCCTTTAAGGAGCTGACAGTCAACCACATCTTTGACATTAGTGACAAATGAGTAGAGTTTGTCTTCAGCTACCTTGCTTTCTAATTCCAATATTGCCTTTTCTCTTATGGAGCTCCCAGAATATTCAGCGTTCTCTTACTCAGGTGCTCCTCTCCTAATGCTTTGCTTCTACTTCTATTTCTTCTTCTTCTCTTCTTCTTCTTCTTCTTCTTCTCTTCTTCTTCTTCTCCTCCTCCTCCTCCTCCTCCTCCTCTTCTTCTTCTTCTTCTTCTTCTTCTTCTCCTCCTCCTCCTCCTTCTACTACTACTACCACCACTATTAGTATAAGAAATATGTATTTGGTCTTTATCCTCATTCCTGGAACAATGCTCCTAAAATCCTTGGAATTTCCTATAATAAGAGCAATAAAGCTGACTTTTGGAAAGCATCTAAGGATAGGGCTTGTTGACAGAAGAGCCAACCATGTGATTAGAGGGTTAGAACTCTCAGCCCCAGTCTCAGTTAGAACTGCCACCCTGACACACACTCCTCCAGGGAGGTGAGAGGGGTCTGGAAGATGTGATCACTAATGGACAATAATTTAGTCAGTTGTGCCTATGTAATGAAGTCTCCATACAAACTCAGAAATATGGATTCAGAGAACTTCTGGGTTAGAGAACACGTAGAGATTCAGAAAGAGTGGCACCTCAGAGGAGGTGTGGAAGCTCTGTACCCTTTCCCCATACCTTGCCCTATGCTTCTCTTCCTTCTGGTTGTTCTGTTTTATATTCTTTTGTAATAAACCGGTAATCTAGGAATCCCTGTTCTGTGAGCTGTTCTAGCAAATTAATCAACCCAAAGAGGGGATTGGTGGGTCAGAAGGCACAGGTGACGATCTAGACTTGGGATTGGATCTGAAGGGGGTGGAGAGCACTCCTATAGGACTGAGCCCTTAACCTGTGGAATCTGATGCTATTTTCAGGTAGTTAGTGTCAAAATTTAGTTGAATTATAGGACACCCAGCTGGCATTGGAAGTTAGCTTGGTGGTGGGGAGAAACTTCACACATCAGAACCTAATTGATGAACACACTCTGTAGTTAGTAATTAGCAAAAATGGGACTGAAATACAAAACCATTGGAAACTTTACACCATGCTGCTTTAGATAACATCTACTGTCCTACCAAAATGTTCTATCTCATGGCCCATTCAGTTAGGATCAACCTGCCCTTTGGGTAACAAACAAATCAATTAGGTTTATTTGGTAGAATGTTACAAACTAACTCTTAAGTTATTATTTTTCCCTAAGTAATGTTTTAAGTACGACCTTTCATGCCTTAATTTCCAAAAGTGATTAATGAAAGGAATTTTAGTCATTACTGTGGTATTGTTTTGTGGTATTGTTTTGCATCTGTAACACTTCTAAAGTCATGCCAAGTTTGTGGTCATATATACTACTGGCATCAGAATTACTCAGTTTGTAGGTGGAACGTGGAATCTAGAGGTGAGGTCAGCAGATATGTTTTTCTGTAAAGGACCAGATTTTTCTATGAGGGGCAGAGAATTTTTTTGGCTTTGTGGGCCATATAGTCCCTGTTAAAATTTTTCCATCATACCTAATCAACTGCTCTTGCAAGGTAACAATAACCACAGACAAGAGTATACAACTGGAAGTAGCTGTGTTCTAATAAAACTTTATAGACCATGAGCCGTATTTGGCCTGAAGTCTGTAATCTGCCCTTATCTAAGTTTGGCCTCACACCAGCTCTGTCATCATGGGGGAGGGGGTCACTTACACTTTACTAACCCTGCTTTCTTCATTAGCAAATATGAGGATAGTACTACCATTTCAGCTAACTTGAAAATATGATAAGGAAAAATCAAATTAAATAATTTACATAAAATCACCTTATAAAATGTCTAGTGTCAGACTAATTGTTTAATAACTAATATACAAACATTGAGGCTTACCCATCTAATACTAGACCTGCTGACAAACTATCATCTTTTGTGATATCTCTATCTCTCCACCCAGTTCCCTACCTATTTGTCGCTGTTCATAGTCCCTCCTACACACATACACACGCACGCACTCACGCACATGCCCGCGCATGCACACACGTGCAAAACCACGTCCCTAGAACTGTATTCCAACCTGCTCCAGCTGTACCCTAGAGCCCTCTTTTCCCACCCATACCCACCAGGCTTGATTTTTGCATGCTCTCTCTCAGCCGTCCCTTTTCAGATTAGACCACTAATGGCAGAATAAAGATCATGACGGGGCCAACATGCTTTCTAAAAGGAATGATTTATAGATATATGACTTGTTCCAAGATGCCCTTGGAGCATCTCACAAGAAAAGTCTAGAACTTCAGGTGGAAGCTGTGGTTCTTTGTAGAGTACATTTAATTACTTCTGAGAAAGTCACTTATTGCCCGAAAGAGTAACTCAGCTCTAGGAAATCAGAAGTTCAGGCTTAGAGGATGCATGTGAAACTACAGGCACACATAGACTTGCACTTACAGACTAGGAGTCACTGGCAGTGTGCAAAGGCAGGTAGGCTAAGAAGAAAGGGTGAGTCTGGACCCAGCATACCACCTTGCCAGTTACTGAAATGACCAAATTAAAAGAAACAGTGGATTCATGACAGTGTTATACTGGTAAACCAGGAAAGCAAGAAAGCAAGCCAGCTCTGTTTGTAGCATTTAATCAATTTCCATGATGTAAATACTCCCACCACAGATGGTATCAAGCTACCAGTGATTTAAGAGTCAGCTCACAAAAATTGCTGAATATTTCACCATAACTTGTTCCTGCCAGTCTGGCACATCACTGACTCCATGGCTTAACTATTGAGCAGTTTAGATAAAATAGTTTAGCTCTAATAGTCCCTAGAGGAATGAAAGCAACCCCCCCCCCCCCAGTTTTCTGACCTGGACCAGTTCAGTTCAGAGGCAAAGCTTTTTCTCCATTTCTTGATCTTTGATCCCAAGAAAATACGTAGGTAATAAGCTCTTTCTCTAAATGACATAGCATAACTAGTTAATAAACTATTTCATTTACTCACACACACCCCTTAGTATTCTTTTCATGAACCAATGGCTATTTTCTCCCCCTAAATTATGTACTCCATATGTTCCTTTGTATATGTCAGGAGAGGTGAAGGCAGGAGAGTCAGAGATGTGACCAATGGAAGCAGCAGAAGGAGCGTTGCAGAACTCAACCAAGAACTGGTCGCTGGAAGCTGAAAAAATGGTAAAGCAATTCCTTCCTCCAGCCTCCAAAAGGAACGTGATCCTGCCAATACCTCGATTTCAGCATGGTGAAACCTATTTTAGACTTCTGATCTCCAGAACTGTAAGGTACCAAATTTGTGTTGTTTTAAGCCCTAGATTTGTGGTAACTTGTTATAGAAGCAATAGGCAACTAATACAAATGCCTTTCTCCCCAATTAGACTGTGAGCATTTCAAGGGCATGACTATATTCTTTATATTTTGACTGACTACAGAGCCTAACCAGAAGGTTCTTTGTACAGGTGTGGAGAAGAAATGAGTGCAGTAGTAATCATTCTCCTACGGTACAGCTAAATCTGATCCCATTCTTTCCCTACTTAAAACATATCAATGGTTTTCCATTATTCTGAAACCCTTGACATGACTACACGGGCTACATGTCAGACCTGTGTCCTTTGGCCCAGGCTGGCCTCCAGCACTTCCAGCTATGTCAGCTGTTTTTCATGTTTGAATTTCTCCCCCCCCCCTTCCAGCCCCTCTCTATTTGGTTAACTTCCATTTCTTCCTTCACATCTCTCTCAGGCATTACTTCCTGCGGGGAGCTCATCCTTCTTTGCTTAACAGATTTCTTTTATAGCACTTTTTTTTATAGCACTCACTTGCATTTGTAAATATAAAAAGTTCTCTCTCCAAACTGGATTCTGGCTCTATGAGAGCAGAGGCCATGTCCATTGTGTATTCCAGTACCTGGCATAAAGCAGGGACCTGGTAGGTTTTGTGTTGAATGAAAAATATTTGTTGAATAAAAAGTACAAAGAGCATGTATAAAAGAGAAAATGCTTTAGTGATTTGAGCCTTTAACTCATAAAGAATTATGTGTTAGAAAAGCAATTTAAAAAAAAAGAATTTTGCAAGTCTCTAGTACACAGTATCGTTTCTACATTTTTGTTACTGACCCCAATTTAGAATCCTCTACTGAGCTACTGCACATGTTTAATGAGAGTTAATATATGCCTGTTAAGGAGCTGCTAAATAACTCCCCAAATTGGTTAAGGTCCTTTAATCAACAATTCCTTCTAGGGTTGTTCCATGGAGCCAGTCATGTGCTAGAGTCATTTGTATATATCTCTTCCTAATTTTGTGTTCAGTTATTTTACTGCGGTAGCTTGAAATCTGCCTTGGTGACAGTATTCGTTTACACCACGAAATGAGCAAGTGCTTCAGATTGAGGCTCTTTTGATCTCTTTCCCCTTCTGCCCTCTGCCCGCCCCTCCCCACTACCACCAGTTGTTAAATGTGTACCTACACACCACTTACCTGGAGTCTTTTCTTTCAGAGGCTTATCATGGTGCAGACCCTGACCTATGAAGGCTTGAGGCATTACCGGGAAATTCTACTATGGGGGCGCCAACTCTAAATTAACTGTCAGGTCAGGCACTGAGAAGAGTCCTCTTCCCTCACACCTCATTCTGTCAAAGAACTCCAAACTTTCCACAGACAACGTCAACTGTGTTTATGTGGCCTTTGGTTCCCCTTAATGGTAAGTGTCCTTCAAATTCAACTATAGCACATTTCCTTAATGAAACTGGGTGTCAGGTCCTCCCGGGCTGTGAGGTTGTCAGGAGTAAGAAAGGAGATGACAAATTCCAAAGACTTGCTTTACATTCAAAACGTGTATATTTCCATCATTTAGTATTATAATAGATGCATGAATATGGGCCCAAAAGATTTAGAACATATAATAAAAACTGTGCTTAAGTATCCCAACTTATACCTCTTAATGCTTTCTGGTTTGGGTCAAGTAAAAAGTCAATAATTGACCTGCCCCATAAAGGTCTTGCACACTCACAGGGATCTAGACAGGACCCCTGCATTAACACCAGCTGTGCCATAGCTTTAAGTAGGTACTTTCTCTTAAGGTGAAAAGGCTCATGTAAGTGGTTTCCAAGGTTTTAGTTTACTAAAGATTCTGATGTCATTTAGTAAATGTTTAATAAGGTAATAGACTACACAGTCTTTTTTAAGCCTATCAGTGTTCTACATAGAGTAGGGTTTTACTAAATGATGGAGAGTGGTTTGCAGCCCACTTCTTATAAGTGTCTGTTAGTATCCATTAATATAAGTTAACTACAGGTTTTTTTGTTGTGTTTTACAATTCCTACCTGGTTGGAAAAACTTACTCTTCTAGCCAAGATATTTTGAATGCTGCAGCATTAGCTCTTAGCAATCGTTAGATATAGAAAAGAGAATGTCATTGTTAATGAATTAGGTGCATGGAGGGAACATTGCACCAGTATGAAGTTGATCAGTAAAGATAGGTTATAAATATATGTTCTTTTATCTTTATAAAAGAAATCATATAGATAAAACGAAAATAAAAAACATGTTACTAGTCTCACACTTGAGTTAATTCCACCACTTAAAAAATGGATCCCCAGAGGTTTCTAAATATTTAGAACAAGAAATGATCAACAAATAGTACCTATAAATGATATATTCAATGTTCCAAGACTAGGCTCTTGAACTTGAAGCTACAAAGAAGCTGATGGTGTGGCCCCTTAGGTTTCCCTTACTAACCCAGCCATAAGCAAAGGAGAGATTTCTCAAAGTAAGTTGAGGAATGGAAGGAGAAAAAATGAACTTATTTGCTTATGCATCATTCTATTTTAAAGTAACTTTTTAAGAATGCTGTTGATAGGTGTGTACTTGGCAAGGTATTGAAGGGCTATTTGCTAGTAACTATTAGAACTTAAAATTTCATTTCTAAAAATTCTACATGACTTACACAAGTTTATAAAAATATGCAGATGTGTTCTAAAACTTTGTAATTGTAAAACATGAGTAGCCTAACTGTCCATTAATAGGAAATCTATTAAGTAAACTATAGTGCCATCATCATCTGTTTGAAAAGATAGTGACACAGTTAATAAACATGTTACATTATGCTGTGACAAAGGATGTTGTGTAACAGTTTTTATAGTTTTATAATGCTTACTTATGCATTGAAAAGTCCAGAATGATAGGACAAACTAACAGTGAATATATCAAAAGAATAGAATTGGAGAAGGAGACCATAGTTTTACTTTCTTTTTTATATATTTCTATATCCTTCAGGTTTTCTTTTTAATTTTCTACTACAAAAATTAATGTAAAAATCTCTTACTTTATTTGTGTGTGGGCATAGGTTTTCATTTCTTAAAGATTTTATTTATTTGACAGCGAGAGAGAGCACAAGCAGGGGGAGTGGGAGAGGGAGAAGCAGGCTTCCCGCCGAGCAGGGAGCCTGAAGTGGGGCTCGATCCCAGGACCCTGGGATCATGACCTGAGCCAAAGGCAGATGCTTAATGACTGAGCCACCCAGGTGCCCCAAGGTTTTCATTTCTTTTGGGGAAAATACCTAAGAGTGAAATCAGTTGATTGATACAATCCCATCATCAATAATCAAGTTTGATGGTATTTGATGTCATTGTTAGTGGTATTGTTTCTTAATTTCTATTTCCAGTTGTTTCCTGCTGCTATGTAGAAGTTCAATTGATTATCATAAATTGATCTTGCTAACCTTTATATCAGTCGCTGTTTAGTCACATTCCTTGGGATTTCATATCTACATTTATTTCTAGACAACATGATCATGTAGTTTTTTTTAAGGCAAACATTTCAAAAATTCTTTAACTTTTTATTTAAATTCCACTTAGTTGACATACAGTGTAATATTAGTTTCAGGTGTACAACACAGTGATTCAACACTTTCATACAATACCCAGTGCTCATCACACCAAATGAACTCCTTAATCCCCATCACCTATTTGACCCATCCCCCCACCACCTCCCCTCTGGTAACCATCAGTGTGTTCTCTATAGTTAAGTGTCTGTTTCTTGGTTTGCCTCTTTTTTTTCCCCCTTTGCTCATTTGTTTCTTAAATTCTACATATACATAAAATCATATGGTATTTGTCTCTGACTTATTTTGCTTTGCATAATACTCTCTACCTCCATCCTTGTCCTTGCAAATGGCAAGATTTCATTCCTTTTATGGCTGAGTAATATTCCATTCAATATATATACCACATCTTCTTTATCATCAGTCAATTGGACACAGGCTGTTTCCAGAGTTTATAGGAATTTTAGACAATACTGCTGTAAACATCGGGGAGCATGTATCTCTTTGAATTAGTGCTTTTGTATTCTTTGGGTATATACCTAGTAGTGCAATTGCTGGATTGTAGGTAGTTCTATTTTTAACTTTTTAAGGAACCGCCATACTGTTTTTCAGAGTAGCTGTACCAGTTTGCATTTACTCTAACAGTGCAAGAGGGTTCCCCTTTCTCCACATCCTTGCTAACACTTGTTTCTTGTGGTACTGATTTTAGCCATTCTGACAGGTGTGAGGGCATATCTCACTGTAGTTTTGATTTGTATTTCCCTGATGAGTGATGTTGAGCATCTTTTCATGTGTCTGTTGGCCTCCTTTATGTCTTCTTTGGAAAAATGTCTATTCTTCTGACCATTTTTAATTGAATTACTCATTTTTGGGGTGTTGAGTTTTTATAAGTTCTTTATGTATTTTGGGTACTAACCCTTAATCGGACAGGTCATTTGCAAATCTCTTCCCCCATTCCATAGGTTCAGATTTGTTGATTGTTTTCTTCACTGGGCAGAAGCTTTTTATTTTGGTGAAGTACCAAGTTTATTCTTTTATTTCCCTTGCCTCAGGAGACTTCTCTAGAAAGAAGTTTCTATGGCTGAAGTCAAAGAGGTTACTGTTGTGTTCTCCTCTAGGATTTTGAGGGTGTCCGGTCTCAGATTTAGGTCTTGATTCCATTTTGAATTATTTTTGTATCTGGTGTAAGAAAGTGGTCCAGTTTCATTCTTTTGCATGTTGCTGTTCAGTTTTCCCAAAACCATTTGTTGAGGAGACCATCTTTTTCCCATTGAATATTCTTTCTTGTTTTGTTGAAGACTAATTGACCATATGGTTGAGGTTCACTTCTGGGTTTTCTATTCTGTTCCATTGATCTATGTGTCTATTTTTGTGCCAGTACCATACTGTTTTGATCACACAGCTTTGTAATATAACTTGAAGTCTGGAATTGTGATGCCTCCAGCTTTGGTTTTCTTTTTCAACATTACTTTGGCTATTTGGGATCTTCTGTGGTTCCACACAGATCTTATGATTGATTGTTTTAGCTCTGTGAAAAATGCTGTTGCTATTTTGATAGAGGTTGCATTAAATATGATCATGTAGTTTTACTACTTCCAATCTCTGCTTTTTAATTTTTCTTGCACTGAGGCTTGGTCGAGACATTTTATACAGTGTTAAATAGGATGGATACAGGGTATGCTTCTTGTCTTGTTCAGAATCTTAAGGGGAAAGTGACTTAGTATTTCACCATCAAGTATGTTCGCTGTAGACTCTTTACAGATCCCATTTGTCAGGTTGAGAAAAATCCCCTGCCATTCCTAGTTTACTAAGGGTTTTTACCACAAATGTGTATTAAGTTTGCCAGACATATATTCTGTAGCTTCTAAAATGATCATGTATATTTCTTTTATCCATTAAATATGATGAAATACATTGGGTTTTTTTTGAAGTACAGTTAACACACAAAATCCTATTGGTTTCAGGTGTACAACAATGATTTGACATTTATATACATTATAAAGTCACTATGATAAGCCTAGTTACCATCTGTCATGATACTGTTACTACAGTATTATTGACTATATTCCCTATGCTCCACTATATATCCCTGTGATTTATCTATTTTATAACTTTAAGTTTTTACCTCTTATCCCCTTCACATATTTTGCCAAGCTCCCACCCTCCTCCACTCTGGCAATCATTAGTTTCTTTTCTGTATTTGAGTCTTTGTTTCATTTTGTTCCTTTATTTTCTTAGATTCTACATATAAGTGAAATCCTACAGTATTTGACTTTCTCAGTCTGATTTATTTCACTTAGCATAATACCCTGTAGGTGCATCCATGTCAGTGCAAGTGGCAAGGTTTCATTCTTTTATATGACTGAGCAATATTCCATTGTGTGTATATATACCACCTCTTCTATAATGATTTTTCTCATTGGACACAGGTTGTTTCCATATCTTGGCTATTATAAATAACATTGAAATAAACATAGGGGCTTATATGTTTCCAAATTAATACTGTCAGTTTCTTCAGGTAAATATCCAGAAGTGAATTACTGTATCATATGGTATTTGTGGTTTTGGTTTTTTGAGGAACCTCCATACTGTTTTCCATGAGGATTCCCTTTTCTACACATCCTTGCCAACACTTGTTATTTCTTGTCCTTTTGATACTAACCATTCTGACAGGTGTGGCAATATTTCATTGTGGTTTTGATTTGCATTTTCTTAAAGATTTAGTGATGATGAATATCTTTTCATGTAGCCATTGTCCATCTGTATGTCTTCTTTGGAAAAAATGTCTATTCAGGTTCTCTGCCCATTTTTAATCAGATTATGTGTGGGGTTTCATTTTTTTTGTTTGTATAAATTTGTATGTTATTTACATATTTTGGATATTAACCCCTTATTGAAATATATCATTTGCAAATACCTTCTCCCATTCAGTAGTTTGCCTTTTCATTTTGTTGATGGTTTCCTTCACTGTACAAAAGTTTTTAATTTGGGCATAGTCCCCAATAGTTTGTTTTCACTTTTGTTGCCTTTGCCTGAAGAGACATATCTAGAAAAATGTTACTAAGGCTGAAGTCCAAGAAATTACCTAAGTTTTCTTCTAGTATCAGTATGACTTTAAATGTCACATTTAGGTCCTTCATTTTGAATTTATTTTTGTGTATGGTGTGGAGAAGTGATCCAGTTTCATTATTTTGCATGTAGCTGTCCATTTTCCCAGCACCACTTATTGAAGAGAAGGTCTTTTCCCCATTGTATATTCTTGCCTCCTTTTGTTGTAGATTAGTGACCATGTAAGTGTGGGTTTATTTCTGGGCACCCAGTTGTGTTCCATTGACCTATGTGTCTTTTCACACAAGCAGCATACTATTTTATTATAGCTTTGTAGTTTATCTTGAAACCTGGGACTGGATTGTGAAACTGTAGCTTTATTCTTCTTTCTCAAGATTGCTTTGGGTATTCAAGGTCTTCTATGGTTCCATACAAATCAGGATTATTCTAGTCTATTCTAGTCTGGGGGGAGAAATGAGCTGTTGGTATTTTGATAAGGATTGCATTGAATTTGTAGATTGCTTTGGGTAAGATGGGCATTTTAACAATATTCTTCCAGTCCATGAACATGGTACATTTTTCCATTTGTGTCCTCCTCAATTTCTTTCATCAGTGTTTCAAAGTTTTTAGCGTATAGGTCTTCCACCTCAAGTTTATTCCTAGGTATTTCATTCTCTTTTGGTGCAATTGTAAATGGATTACTTTATTTCTTTCTGCTACTTCATTATTAGTATATAGAAATGCAGCAAATTTCTGTATTTATATCCTGCAACTTTACTGAATTCATTTGTTCTAATTTTTTGTGGCATTTTTAAGGTTTTCTATATATATCATCTGCAAGTAATGATAGTATTACTTACTAATTTAGATGTCTTTTATTTTGTTGTCTGAATGCTGTGGCTAGGGCTTCTAGTACTATGTTGAATAAAAATGGCAAGAGTGGACCTCCTTATCTTGTTCCTGATCTTAGAGGAAAAGCTATCAGTTTTTCACCATTGAGTGAAAATACAGCCATTTTACATTGAGGTGTGTTCCTTCCAAACCCACTCTGAGAGTTTTTTATTCTGCCATCTTTACTACTTATCTACAATCTGGATGGCTTATATTTCTATTGTCTTTTTGCTGAGGCTAGGACTTCTATTACTATATAGAATAAAATGTAGGGAGAGTAGGCATCCTTGTTGCTATAATTTATAAGAAATTTATATATATTTGGTCACTTAAATGACCAGAATATATTTCTCAGATATATTTGGTAGTCATCCACAGGTCCTAAGAATGCTTCAGAATCATGAAGGTGACATAGGTGTCTTGATAGTAGTGAAGGTGGCTTTTGGACCCCATCCAAGGGCAGGGCTGGTTTCCAGGAGGACCAATCATGTGAATAGAAGGTTAGAAGTTGAAACCGCTTCAGGAGAATAGGTATTATTTCTTCTTTGAATGTTTGGTAGAATTCTCCAGATAATCCATCAGACCCTGGACTCTTGTTTTTTAGGAGGTTTTTGATCACTGCTTCAATTTTGTTACTGGTTATTGGCCTATTCAGATTGTCAATTTCTTCCTATTTCAGTCTTGGCAGTTTATAGGTTTCTAGGAAGGCATTCATTTCATCCAGGTTGCTCAATTTATTGACATATAGTTGATAATTTCTAATAATTGTTTCTATTTCCTTGGTGTTAGAATCTCTTCCCTTTCATTCATAGTTTTATTATTTGGGTCCTTTCTCTTTTCTTCTGGATAAGTCTGGCCAGTGGTTTATCGATCTTATTAATTCTTTCAAAGAACCAGCTTCTAGTTTGTTGATCTGATCTACTGTGTTTCTGCTTTCTAATTCACTGATCTCTGCTCTAATCTTAATTATTTCTCTTCTAATGCGTGGCTTAGGCATCGTTTGTTGCTTTTTCTCTAGTTCTTTAAGGTGTAGAGTTAGTTGGTGAATTCTGGATTTTTCTACTTTTTTGAGTGAGGCTTGGATGGCTATGTTTTTCTTCTTGGGACCGCCTTTGCAGTATCCCATAGGTTTTGGACCGATATGTTTTCATTCTCATTGGTTTCCATGAACTAAGTTTTTCTTTGGTTTCCTGGTTGACCCAAACATTCTTGAGCAGAGTGATCTTTAGCTTCCAAGTGTTTTGAATTTCTTCCAAATTTTTCTTGTGATTGATTTCCAGTTTTAAAGCATTATGTTCTGAGAATATGCAGGGAATAATCTCAATCTTTTGGTATCTGTTGAGACCTGATTTGTGACCCAGTATGTGGTCTATTCTGGATAAAGTTCCATGTGCACTCAAGAAAAATGAGTATTCTGTTGTTGTAGGGTGGAATGTTGTGTATATATCTGTGAGGTCCATCTGGTCCAGTGTGTCATTCAAAGCTCTTGTTTCTTTGTTGATTTTCTGTTTAGATGATCTGTCTGTTGCTGAGAGTGGAGTATTGAGGTCTCCTACAATTAACGTATTGTTATCAATATAACTCTTTATTTTGGTTAATAGTTGGCTTATGTAAATGGCTGCTCCCATGTTGGGGGCGTAGATATTTACAATTGTTAGATTTTCTTGTTGGATAGACCTTTTAAGAATGACATGGTGTCCTTCTGTGTCTCTAACTAAGGTCTTTAGTTTAAAATCTAATTTGTCTGATATAAGAATTGCTACCCCGGCTTTCTTTTGAGGTCTGTTGGCATGGAAGATGGATCTCCATCCCTTCACTTTCAGTCTGGATGTATCTTCAGGTTCAAAATGAGTCTCTTGTAGACTGCACATGGATGGGTCCTGTCTTTTGATCCAATCTGCAACCCTGTGCCACTTTATGGGAGCATTTAGGCCATTCACATTGAGAGTGATTATTGAAAGATATGAATTTATTGTCATGTTGCCTGTGAAGATGTTTTTATAGATTGTCCCTGTAAATTTCTGTTGTATATCACTCTTGGGGTCTTTCTTCTTTTATAGAACCCCCCTTAATATTTCTTGCCAGGCTGGCTTAGTGGTCACATATTCTCTCAGTTTCTGCCGGTCTTGGAAGCTCTGCATCTCTCCATCCATTCTAAATGACAGCCTTACTGGGATAAAGTATTCTTGGCTGCAGGTTCTTCTCGTTTAGTACCCTAAACATGTCTTGCCAGCCCTTTCTGGCTTGCCAGGTCTCTGTGGATAGGTCTGACATTATTCTGATGTTCCTCCCTCTGTATGTAAGGAATCTCTTCCCCCTAACTGCCCTTAACATGGTTTCCTTGGTTCTAAGATTTGCGAGTTTTACTATTACATGCTGGGGTGTTGGCCTGTTTTCCTTGATCTTGGGAGGGGTCCTCTCTGCCTCCAGGACACGAATGTTTGTTTCATTCCCCAGATTAGGGAAATTCTCAGCTACAGTTTGCTCAAATATATCTTCTGGTCCCCTCTCTCTCTCCACCCCCTCCAGGATCCCAATAATTCTTTTTTTTTTTAAAGACTTTATTTATTTGACAGAGAGAGACACAGTGAGAGGGAACACAGCAGGAGGAGTGGGAGAGGGAGAAGCAGGCTCTCTGTGGAACAGGGAGCCTGATGCAGGGCTCAATCCCAGGACCCTGGGATCGTGACCTGAGCCAAAGGCAGACTCTTAATGACTGAGCACCCAGGCACCCCCCCACAATAATTCTGATATTGGAATGTTTCCTGGTGTCGCTTATTTCTCTGATTCTACTTTCATGGATTCTGAGTTGTTTTTCCCTGGCCTCTTCTTTTCCCTTCTTGTCTGTTAATTGGTCTTCTAAATCACTAATTCCTTCTTCTGCCTCACTTACCCTAGCCGTTAGATTTATCTAGATTAGATTGGATCTCATTGATAGCATTTTTAAATTCTGCAAATTCAGCTTTCATTTCTGCCCTTAGAGACTTTATGTTGCCGTTGATCAATTTCTCCATTCTAGCTATGGTCTTCACAATTGCTACCTTGAATTCCATCTCCAACATCTTGGTTATATCTGAATCCATTTGTAAATCTGTGGCATAAGTCATAGTCTCTGAGTCTTTCCTATTTTGGGGGTTCCTCCTCCTAGTCATTCTGTTGAGGGGTGGTTGAGGGAAAGTATAGAGTCCAAATTATTGACCACAACCCAAGCAAGATGCACCTGTTTTATAGGGACCTTAGGGCTGCTGGCCTCTTGTTTTCCCAGCCTATATTCTGGGAGAGGGGCCTGCCATGCTGTTACTCAGGCAACCCTGTTTGTGCAGAGTGGAAACCGGTTTTGGGGGGCTTTTTTTCCCTGGTGGCTTCCCCTGGCGGCTTTCAAAAAATAGAAACAGAAAGAAAGCTTCCAGACTCATTCTATGAGGCCAGCATTACCTTAAAACCCAAACCAGGCAAAGACCCCATCAAAAAGGAGAATTTCAGACTGAAAAATTCATATTTTAAAGCCCTAGCCCACAATATGACAGTATTTGACAGTATTTGGCTTTTACCAGGTTATTAGAGTTAGATGAGTTCAGGAGAAGGGGACTGCTAAGTGGTATTACTGGTTTTATAAGACGAGGGAGGAAGAGAGAGAAACATTAATATTTCTGCAGTACATAAGGACACAGTGAGAAGATGGCCATCTGCCTCCACCAGAAATCAATTACAGACCAATATCCCTGATGAATATGGATTCCAAAATCCTCAACAAAATCCTACCTAGTAGAATCCAACAATACATTAAAAGGATCATTCACCATGACCAAGTGGGATTTATCCCCAGGATGCAAAGGTGGTTCAACATTTGCAAATCAATCAATGTGATAGGACACATTAATAAGAGGACAGAGAATGATATGGTCCTCTCAGTTGATGCAGAGAAAGCATTTGACAAAATACAGCATCCTTTCCTGCCTAAAATTCTTCAGAGTATAGGGATAGAGGGAATATTACTCAAGTTCATAAAATCCATCTATGGAAAAACCCACAGCAAATATCATCCTCAATGGGGGAAAAACTGAGTGCCTTTCCCTTAAGATCAGAAACACATCAAGGATGCCCACTCTCACCACTATTGTTCAACATAGTACTAGTAGTCCTAGCAACAGCAATCGGACAACAAAAAGAAATAAAACGTATTCAAATTGGCAAAGAAGTCAAACTTTCTTTGCAGATGACATGATACTTTATGTGAAAAATCCAAAAGACTCTACCCCCAAATTACTAGAACTCCTACAGCAGTTCAGTAATGTGGCAGGATACAAAATGAATGCAAAGAAATCAGTTGCTTTCTTATACAATAACAATGCAACTGTAGAAAGAGAAATTAGAGAAATGATTCCATTTACAATAACACCAAAAACCATAAGATACCTCGGAATAAACCTAACCAAAGAGGTGAAGGATCTGTACTCTAGGAACTACAGAACACTCATGAAAGAAATTGAAGAAGACACAAAAAGATGAAAAAACATTCCATGCTCATGGATTGGAAGAATAAACATTGTTAAAATGTCTGTGCTACCCAGAGCAATCTATACCTTCAATGCCATCCTGATCAAAATTCCAATGACATTTTTCAAAGTGCTGGAACAAACAATCCTAAAATTTGTATGGAATCAGAAAAGACCCCAAATTGCCAAGGAAATGTTGAAAAGGAAAAACAAAGCTGGGGGTATCACGCTGCCTGATTTAAGCTATATTACAAAGCAGTGATCACCAAGACAGCATAGTACTGGCACAAAAACAGACATATAGATCAATGGAACAGAATAGAGAGCCCAGATATGGACCCTCAACAGTATGGTCAAATAATCTTCAACAAAGCAGAAAAAAATATGCAATGTAAAAAAGACAGTCTCTTCAATAAATGGTGCTGGGAAAAGGACAGCTATATACAGAAGAATGAGACTCGACCATTCTCTAACACCATACACAAAGATAAACTCAAAATGGATGAAAGACCTCAATGTGAGACAGGAGTCCATCAAAATCCTGGAGGACAACATAGGCAGTAAACTCTGACATCGGCCACAGCAAATTCTTTCAAGATTCATCTCCAAAGGCTAGTGAAACAAAAGCAAAAATGAACTTCTGGGACTTCATTAAGATAAAAACCTTCTGCACAGCAAAGGAAACAGTAAACAAAACAAAAAGGCAACCCACAGAATGGGAGAAGATGTTTGCAAGTGACACTACAGATAAAGGGCTGGTATCCAAGATCTAACAGACACATGAAAAAATGTTCATCATCATTAGCTACCAGGGAAATTCAAATCAAAACCACATTGAGATACCACCTTACAGCAGTTAGAATGGCAAAAATGGACAGGGAAAGAAAAAACAAATGTTGGAGAGGTCGTGGAGAAAGGGGAACCCTCTTACACTGTTGGTGCGAATGCAAGTTGGTACAGCCACTTCGGAAAACAGTGTGGAGGTGCCTCAAAAAATTAAAAATAGAGCTACCCTATGACCCAGCAATTGCACTACTGGGTATTTACCCAAAAGACACAGATGTAGTGAAAAGGGCCATATGCACCCCAATGCTCATAGCAGCAATGTCTGCAATAGCCAAATGGTGGAAAGAGCCAAGATGTCCTTCAACAGATGAATGGATAAAGAAGATGTGGTCCATATATACAATGGAATATTACTCAGCCATCAGAAGATGAATACCCAACTTTTACATCAACATAGATGGGACTGAGGAGATGATGCTAAGTGAAATAAGTCAAGCAGAGAAAGTCAGTTATCATATGGTTTCACTTATTTGTGGCACATAAGGAATAGCATGGAGGACATTAGGAGAAGGAAGGGAAAAATGAAGGGGGGAGGGAAATTGGAGGGAGAGATGAACCATGAGAGACTATGGACTCTGAGAAACAAACAGGGTTTTAGAGGGGGGGAGAGGGGATTATGTTAGCCCGGTGATGGGTATTAAGGAGGGCACATACTGCATGGAGCACTGGGTGTTATATGAAAACAATGAGTCATGGATCACAACATCAAAAACAAATGATGTATGGTGACTAATATAACATAATAAAATAATCACACTTAATTTAACAGCAGTGCAGAAATAACCTGAATATATATGGGAAGATTTGCCACATTCCTAGACAGGAATTCTGAAAATTATAGAGATGGTAATTCTACCCACGTCTTCTATAAGTTAAATGCAATCTTAATCAAAACCACAAATTTTTTTCTGGAAGTTGACAAATTTACCAAAAAAAAAAAAGAAGATTAGAATTTTCAGTCCTCCCCTTCCTCCCACCTCCAAGGAAGGGAGAGGGGCTGGAGGTCTAAACAGCTAATAGCCATTGACCGAGTCAATCATGACTATGCAATGAAGCCTCCATAAGAACCCAAAAGGACTGGGATCAGTGAGCTTCTCTTTACTTCCAACATGAAGTAAGAGGAGAGTGAGGCAGGTGGGGAGGGCATGGAAGCTTTACACTCCATCCATGTATCTTGTGCTAGATATCTTTTTTTTTTTATGTTATGTTAGTCACCATACGGTACATCATTAGTTTTTGATGTAGTGTTCCATGATTCATTGTTTGCGCTAGATAGCTTTTTATCTGGCTGCAATTCGTATCCTTTATCCTATCCTTTAATAAAGTGGTAAACATAAGTGCTTCCTGTAGTTCTGTGAGCCATGCTAGCAAATTAAAAGAACCCAAGGGGGAGGTGCCAGAACTCTCTGACTTATAGTTAGTCAGAAATATAGGTAACAACCTGGACTTGGTGTCTGAAGTCTGAGGAGGAAGTCTGGAAACTCCAACCTGTAGTCAGTATGTCAGAAACACAGGAAATAACTGGAAGCTTGCAACTGACATCTGATATATGGGGTGAAGGACAGTTTTGTAAGGGACAGCACTGATATGTGCTGTGGAATCTGATACTATCTCTGGGTAGGTAGTATCAGAATTGGGTTGAATCCTCAAACACCCTGCTTGTGCTTGAGAATCGCTTGGTATTGTTTGTGTGTAAGGGATCCCCTCCCTCTCACTGGAATTGGGCCCAGGATCCCAAAAAGTTATTAGAGGAGTTGGTGTCAGTGAAGTGGGATTTGTAAGACAAGGCCTGGCTCACAGAAACAGGTGGCTTTTTAAAGAAAAAAGACAGAAGGACAGGGATAAGAAACCTTTGATTCCGGATGACCATGTGGTCCCTCATGGTCTGGAATTGCAGCTGTACTGCCATCAGTTACTAAAGGTAAAAGCTACCAGTGGAATTTAGAAGTGGATCCAACTCTTGGGGAGTTGATTCACTTGATGCATAAGGAAATGCAACCTAATAAGAAAAAGACAAAATATTCTTCCCCATGATTATTGTTATCTATAACTAACCTAAACATAAGAATGCTGGGTCAGACCTTGATGCTAAACCAAGTTCATATTTCAGTGAGTCTGAGCTTAGGCCATTTGGATCAAAGCCACCTAAAAATGAAAAATTGTACAGGGGCAACCAAAAGTACATCAAGACCTTTCATCAACAAGAAGATATTTGATGTGGAGGAAAGGCAAAACCAAGAAACTATTGAAACCAGAGGGTTTAGTGTGAAGGAGTGGTTTCATTTTATAGATTGGTATCATCAGCTTCCGGAGAAACCTTTACTGAAATGAATTGTAAGAGCAGCCAATTTGGGGGCTGTGTCTTCTGTTTTGAATGCTGCCGAGTACAAGAACATATTTAGGTTGACACAGGACCCATAGCTCACTATGGAGCAGTCACAGATGACTGTATGTGATCCAGACACGTAAGAGGTTGCTCTGGAGGGAACAGCCAGCCTGTTGGACTAGAAAAAAAAGCCACTGTTAAGTGTGTTCATCCTGAGAAGAGGGGCTGCCCAACTCTCCCAGTAAATACCAAATGGAACATCCCAGATGAAGGAGTTTTGTTTCATATGCTAACCATGTGGGATTTGGCTTTATGATGACTGGGACATTGACCTATTGAATATATCCATTACCCAGGTTATTGTAAATGGTGTGTTTAAGGAGGCCCATGTTGCATGTCACTTTCCTGCTACAAAACTGTAAACTGAGTAGTATCACATTTGCTATCTCCACTTCCCTGTATGGTTTTTACTGCTATCACAAACCTCATAAACATTAAAGCAAGAAAATTGGTGGGAGCAGGGGTGGACTAAGGGGGAGAGTCAAGGGACTGGAGCTAGCAAGGTGAAAGTCTTCAGATGGTTATTGAAAAATAGGATGAGTAAAACAGATGTTGATGGAGTTAAAATAATGGCATTGACGGAACACTAATAGGTACTGAATAGAAAGTGGAACCTTTCTATTCTGGGGGAATAGAAAGTTCCCCCAACATTAAAGGGCCCCAAAAGAGTCTGCTATATTATCCACTGTTTGAAGGAATTGAAAAAGCCAGAAGGCAAAGATTACAATGAGATACCTCACCAGCAACCTCTTGGGGCAGTATTTGGGCAGGCTAATCAAGTTAAAGGTTGACAAAAGGGCCAGAGTCCTTTGGCTCAACCCCTCAATGGGAACACAAAGTCTTTGCAAATGAGTGGATAAAATGGCCAAGGGGTAGGGGGTGATGGAGAAGAAAAAAGTTTCCAGGACTCCTTGATAAGGGAATTCCATGGACCGTTGTACCAAAACCCATCGATGAAGTTCTGACATGATCTACAATTAGATTAAGACAAATTAAAAATATAATGGTTGCTACGATTATGGAGTTGGAATGTTTAAGCAAATATTACATAAATATCTCCCCTACCTGAATGGTTAATTGGAAAAAGTATTATGTCTGGCCAGCAAACACTTCCCTACATAGTATTGTAAAACCAAGTCTTGGAGGTGAAGTCCTAATAGAGGCTATAGTTAGGAATGTAAGAGTTGATGGACTTAAGTTAAAAGCTTATAGAATTTCTATCTTTTGAAAAGGCTCTATGTGAAATTTGCATCTCTTACCAGATTGTATTATGGGGATAGACATTTTATTTCACTTGGAAAACTTTCTCCTACCAAGTATTGTAAAAACAGAAGGCATGTAAATCTACCCTTTGAGCAATATTAATTGAACATACTAAATGGGAACCAATAAGACTGCCTGAGCTCATATAGTGTAGAGTAGAAGCTGGAGCCCTGGGTGGGAAAAAATCTATGTCCTAGCCCTGTGTGGAACCCTAACTGGAGCTTATGCCAGTGACCTGTGAGTGCCTCTCAACAATGGCTACTGGGACATTGGATGAGAGAATTTCCATCTGAGGGGCATTATCACTTTGCTATTGAACATCATTAAGTAAAGCTACACTTATTACTTAAAGACATAAAATGGTCCTGAAGCACAAAATACCCACAATATCTAAAATAGTGTTAAAGAAACACCCAACGAGGGTGGCAGTGCCCAGAAGAGTTTTGTAATATAGAAATGGTTTATATAAAACCATACTGCTTGGAGAATGCAAGGAGGAGATACCCAAAAGCAGGAAGCCTCTTTTTCTCTAGGACCAATTTTGGAGCCCCCTGAGAAGCTGTCAGAACTGACTGCCACATGAACAGAACCCTATGAACAGCTCTCCGCTGAACAACAAAGAGCTGCTTGGTTTATGGACGGTAGTTCCAAGGTGAATGGACAACATTCTATTTGGAAGGCCACCACTATAACCAGAGAAGATGAAAATAAGCTTAGTGGGCCAAACTGCATGTTGTTTTTCTAGCAGTTATTGGAGAATTAAACTGTGGTAAAACCCCTACATTTGGGTTTTTACTGGCTTATGGGATGTGGCCAATGGCTTGGCCATATGGTCAGATGGATGTGCAGTGGAAAACTGGACTATTAAGAGGATGCCCATTTGGGGCATGGTCCTGAAGAAAACACTCTGTGGAACCTAAGGGGCATTTAAAGAATATGTTGATACCCATTAGAACCTCTTCTGGGTTTGGAAGGTGAATAGAACAAACAAGTAGGTATCCCTGGAGGCCTCCTTGAGATGGCCACCTGGGTCCATGAAATGAGTAGACATGGAGATACTACAGCAATGCAGAAATGGATTAAATGTGGGCATATTCCTCTTATACCCCCTGAGGAATAAAATGCCAGCAAGGACTTTTTTTTTTTTAAGATTTTATTTATTTGATGGAGAGGAGAGAACAAGCAGGGGGAGCAGCAGAGGGAGAGGGAGAAGCAGGCTCTCCACTGAGCAGGGAGCCCTATGCAGGGCTTGATCCCAGGACCCTGGGATCATGACCTGAGCAGAAGGCAGACTCTTTTTTTTTTTTAAGATTTTTATTTATTTATTTGACAGAGATAGCGAGAGAGGGAACACAAGCTTGGGGTAGCTGGAGAGGGAGAAGCAGGCTCCCGGCTGAGCAGGGAGCCTGATGTGGGGCTCGATCTCAGGACACTGGGATCCTGATCTGAGCCGAAGGCAGACGCTTAATGACTGAGCCACCCAGGTGCCTCCAGAAGGCAGACTCTTAACCAACTGAGCCACCCAGGTGCCCTCAGTAAGAACTTTCAATCTGCCAGTCAGTGAAGCAGAGATTGCAAATGGCCATGTGGCAGATTCCCTGGCGGGAAGGCCCTGAACATAGCTGGTGAGTCAAACTGAGGCTGGTAGCCTTCAGAGGGCTACATGAGTCCAGTAGGAATAGACACTGGTCTTTGCTTACTCCATGGTAGATGCAAATGCTCAGAGTATTTGAAAGAAACATATGAGACTCTTGACTCCAGGAAACAAACTGAGTGTTGCAGAAAGGGGGCGGGGATGGGGAACTCAGTGATGGGCATTAAGGAGGCACATGACATGATGAGCACTGGGTATTACACACAACTAATGAGTCATTTAACATATAAAAAACTAATGATGTACTATACATTGGCTAATTGAATTTAAATTTAAAAATTACAAAAGGAAAAAAATGAACGAGAACAATAGATAATTGTACGAATTTGGACAGCGGACAATTATTTCTTCAGACCATGGAACTCCTTTCATAGCCTGTGATGTCCAGCAATGGAAAGAGAGCTATCCTCCTCAGAGTAGTAGTTTTATAGAGAAATGGATAGGGCATTTAAAATATTGGTCTTCTAAAATGGAGGGGAAGGCCTGAAGGGCTGGTTTGTGTGTCTTCATGAGTGTGCGATCACACTCAACAGAAACATGAGTGGGCTTAAAGGAGTGTCCCACTGGATAATTACTTTTTTCTGGTGGATCTGCAGAAATGGCTATGGAATAGGTGCTGGTATTCTTCCTTCCCCACATTACCTCAACTTCTTTTCCCCTACCTACTTGATGCAGTGGCCATAAGACCAGGACTGCAAATACAGGGGCTGTAAACAGGGATAATTCCTAAGCAAGAAACTAACTAAACTTTTTAACTTTTATGTCAGAATTCCTAAAGGCCTGAGGGGGCAGGATGTGCCTTCACCCCACCTGACAAAATTGGGATTAACAGTGAATGCAGTTATATTACCAGATAATACACTGGTTCTATACCTGTGTAACCTTACTCTGTGGAATAGGAGTGAACTGAGGGGGCAGCACTTCCTAGACTAGTATTGCTCCTTGCAATCCAGACCAGCATAGTGGCCAACCTAATGTCCCTTCCAAAGATGGAAAATTTGGGATATAAATGGAAAGAAAGAAAAATAGTAGCTGAGGCCAATGGAATGAAAATATGGGTTCCAATATTGCATTAACACCTGAAGAAGGCTTGAAGCAAGAGAGTATCTTGTCTCTTAGATGGCTACTACCTTTCAGGCATCCGGTATAATTAAGCTATTGCTGAGACCATTCAAGCTTCTGGAACCTGACAAGATCAAATGGAAGCCTGCAAACCTGAGGGGCCTCACCCTGGGATAACTTTTCATATGATACAATACTGGACTGGATAATTAATAGTGACTCAGTGAGATTTTAGTCGTGTGCTAATATTTAATTTTATGACTGTATTCCTGTAGAAGATCTGTGTTTGAAGACCAGGGGTTGGACTGTGATGTAAAAATTTATAAGAAAAGCATATTTGGTTATTCCAATGACCAAAATATATTTCTCAGAAATATTTTGTTTTCATCTACAAATCCTAAAAACATTTCAGAACCATTTAGGTGATGGGTGTCTTAATACTAATGAAGGTAGCTTTTGGACCACACTTAGAGTAGAAACTGATTGCCAGGAGAACCAGCCACATAATTAGAAGAGGGGACTTTCAACCAACAGTACTTGACTGAGTCAATCAAGACTATGCAATGAAGCCTCCTTTAAAAACCCAAAAGCTCAGAGAGCTTTCTGGGTTGGCAAACATATTGGAGGTACAGGAAGACCAAGAGAAATGGAGAGGGCATGGAAGCTTCATGCCATTTCCCCATACCTTGCCCTATGCATCTCTTCATCTGGCTGGTGATTCATATACTTTATCATATCCTTTAGTAAGCATAAGTGTTTCCTTGAGTTCTCTGAGCCACTATAACAAATTAAAAGAACCTAAAGAGGAAGTCTTGAGAATCTCTGATCTAACCAGTTAGTCAGCACAGGTTACAAACTTGGAGCTGTGACTGATGTCTAAAGTAAGAGATGGGACATAATTATGTAGCACCTTAGCCTGTGGAATCTGTTGTGGTCTTTGGGCAAATAGTGTCAGAATTTGGTTGATATTCTCAGACACTTTGCTGGTATCTGAGAATTGCTTGGTGTGAGTGAGGGCACCCCTTTTCCCCCACACTGGAATTGGGTCTGGTAATTCTAAGAGAGGTGATATCAGGAACATTTTCTTGTTCCTGATCTTAGAGGAAAGCTTTCAGGTTTTCACCATTGAGTAAACTGTTAGCTGTGGGCTTGTCATAAATGGCTGTTATTATGTTGAGTTATGTTCCCTCTATATCCGCTTTGTTGAGCATGTTTATCATTAATGGATGTTGAATTTTTCCAATGCTTTTTCTGTATCTGTTGAGATGATCATATGATTTTTCTTTTATTTTGCTGATATAGTATACCACATTGATTAATTATAGTTATTGAATCATCCTCACACCCATGGAATAAATCCCATGTTATGATAGCTTATATACCTTTTAATATATTGTCGAATTCTTCATACTAATACTTTGAGGATTTTTATATATATCTTTATCAAGGATATTGGCATATAATTTTCTTCTTGGAGTGTTTTTGTCTGTTTTAGTGTCAGGATAATGTTGGCCTCCTAGAGTCAGATTTAGTGTTTATTCCTTGTAATTTTTGGGAAAAACTTGAGAATAATAGGTATTAATTTTTTCTTAAATGTTTGGTATAATTCACTGGTGAAGCCACCTTGTTCTGGACTTTAGTTTGGGAGGATTTTTCTTACTGAGTCAATTTCGCTAGTAATTAGTCTGTTCAGATTTCCAGTTTTTTTCCTGATTCACTCCTGGAAGATTGTGTGTTTCTAGGAATTTATCCATTTCTTGTGGCTTATCCAATTTGTGGCATATAATTATTCATAGTAGTCTCTTACAATCGTTTGTATTTCTCTGTTGATTGTAATTTCTTTCATTTATGATTTTGAGTCCTCTCTTTTTCTTGATGAGTCTGGTAAAGGCTTATCTATTTCCTTTCTCTTCAATGAACCAGCCCTTAGTTTCATTGATCTTTTCCATTGTTTTTTTTTTCAGAATATTTTTTATTATGTTATGTTAATCACCATACATTACATCATTAGTTTTTGATGTAGTGTTCCATGATTCATTGTTTGCGTATAACACCCAGTGCTCCATGTAGAACGTGCCCTCTTTAATACCCATCACCAGGCTAACCCATCCCCCAACCCCTCCCCTCTAGAACCCTCAGTTTGTTTCTCAGAGTCCATCATCTCTCATGGTTCATCTCCCCTTCCGATTTCACCCCCTTCATTCTTCCCCTCCTGCTATCTTCTTCTTTTTTAATACCCTTTTCATTCATTTCCCCTCTGATCTTTATTTCATTGGAAAACCACTGAAATGAAGTTTGTCCCAGTGGTTGCTCAGTTGCATGTTGTCTAGCCTGAATCTGGTCTTTTTTTTTTTTCTAGTTTTTTTTTCCTTGTAATTTATTTCTAGTTTCATACTGTTATTATTAGAAAATAATGCTTGATATGCTTTCAATTTTTTCAAATTTGTTGAGACTTGTTTTGTGGCCTAACATGTGATTCATCCTGAAGAATGTTCCATGTGCACTTAAATAATGTGTATTCTGCTGTTTTGGATGGAATGTTCTATATATATCTGCCAAGTTCATCCAGTCTAATGTTTAAGGCCTACTGATATCCCCCCTTCTCTGGATGGTCTATCCATTGAAGTAAGTAGGGGTTATAGTCCCCTTCTATTGTATTTGTCAATTTCTCCTTTATATTGGTTATCATTTGCCTTATATATTTAGGTGCTCCTTTGTTGGGTATACACTATCTATAATTGCTATATCTTGTTGGATTAATCCCTTTATCATTATGTAATGCCCCTCTTTGTCTCTCGTTATGGTCTTTGTTTTAACCTCTTTTTTTTTTTTCATGTAAGTACTGCTACTTTAGCTTTCTTATTTCCATTTGCATGGAAGATTTTATCCCATCCCTTTACTTTCAGTCTATATGTGGTTTTAGGCCAACAGTGAGTCTCTGGTAGGCAGCATATAGACGGGTCTTAGTTTTTTATCCATCCAATCACCCCGTATCTTTTGATTGGAGCATTTAGACGATTTACATTCAGAGTAATTGATAGGTATGTACTTATTGCCATTTTGTTAATTGCTTTCTGATTGTTTTTGGTAGTTCTTCCCTGTTCCTTTCTTTGCTGTCTTCCCTTGTGATTCAACAACTTTCTTTGTGTCATGTTTGGATTCCTTTTTTCTTTTTGCATATCTATTATACATTTTTCATTTGTGGTTATCATGAGGTTTATACATATAACAGCCTAGGTATATAGCACTCTCAAGTTGATGGTCACTTAAATTTAACACCTTCTAAGAGCAGTGTTTTACTTCACACACACACACATTTTGTGTATTTTATGTCCTATTTTGCATCTTTTTTGTGTCTGTATCCCTTAACTATTTATTGTAGACATAATTAATTTTATTACTCTTAATTTTTATACTAGCTTTATAAGTGACTGATACACTACTTCAGTATATATTCTTTGGCCAGTGAAATTTTCTTTAACAATAGTCTTCTAATTATGGCCCTTTTTTCCCAATTAAAGAAGTCCCTTTAACATTTGTGAGATCAGTTTAGTTGTGATGAGTTCCTTTAACTTTTTTCTGGGGAAACTGTCTCTCCTTTAATTTTGAATGATAGCCTTGCTGGGTAGAGTATTCTTGATTGTAGGGTTTCTTTTCCTTTTAACACTTTGCAGGCCAGAGAGATGGCATGATATATTCAAATTTTCTGCTGAAAAATCAGCTGTTGGCCTTATAGGTGTCTTTTTTTTTTTTTTTTTTTTAGCCTTATAGGTGTTCTATTGTATGTATCTAGCTGCTTTTCTCTTGCTGGTTTTAAAATTCCAATTATTTTTAAACCTTGACATTTTAATTATTATGTATCTTACTGTATACTTCTTTGGGTTTATCTTTGGGTCTCTCTGTGCTTCTTGGACCCAGATGTCTATTTTCTTCCCCAAGTGAGGGAAGTTCTCAGCTGTTTCTTCAAATATATTTTCTTCCCCTTCACTCTTCCTTCTAGGACCCCTATAAGATAGATATTAGTATGTTTATTGTCCCAGGTGTCCCTTAAACTTTCCTCATTTTTAAAATCCTTCTTTTTGCTATTCAACTTGGATGATTTCTACTACCCTGTCTTCCAGATCCCTGATCACCTAGGGTTCCCTAGTGAGTGAGTTTTGCATGTGCCCTTCAAGAGTGGATTCTGTTTCCTCTAGTCCTCCAACTTTCCTGGAGTTAAGCCTCACTGATTTTTCAAAGTCAGACGTGGGAGCTAATTTCAGTACATGTCCCCAGGGTGGGGAATGCCCAACATGGAGTTTAAACTTCTTGCTCCTCAGGAAGAACCTCTGTGCCTATGATATCCCTCCCAATTGTGGGTCACTACATTGGGGGTGTGAGTCCCAACTACACCTTGCTAGCATTCTCAGTGTGGCTTTTTCTTCATATCTTTACCTGTGGAATAGCTGTTATGCTAGTCTCCAGGTCATTCTCAGAGGGGCTCTATATGTACAGTTGACCTTTTGAACAACATGGGTTTAAACTGCATAGGTTCACCTATAAGATTTTTTTCAATAAATACAGTACTTATAAATGTATTTTCCTTATCATTTTCTTAGTAACATTTCTTTAGCTTACTTTATTTTAAGAATATAGTACATAATATGTATACAAAATGTATTAATCAACTGTCATCAGTAAGGTCTGGTCAATAGTAGGCTATTAGTAAAATCTGGGGGGAGTCAAAAGTCATACACAGATTTTTGACTACATGGTAGGTTATGGTGCCCATAACCCCCATGGTGTTCAGTGGTCAACTATAGTTGCAGCCTTGGTGTGTCTGTGGAAGGAGGTTGGCTCAGGATTCTCCTATTCTGCCATCTTTATCTAGACCTGAAATTGATTTTGTAATGCTAAGCCAAACTTGCATTCTTGGAATGTACTCCACTTTTGATATATGACTGGAATCAAAATACATATTGCTGGATTAATTTAATATTTTCTTCTCCCCTCTATTTTATTTAGATATTATTGACATATAATGATAAAGGTATATGAGATAATTATTTGATACATGTATGTATCATGAAATGATTACCACAATAAGTGTAGTTAATATCCATCACCTCCTATTCTTACAGATTTTTTCTCTTGCATTGAGAACTTTCAAGATCTACTTTTAGTAGCTTTCAAATGTACAATATAGTATTAACTGTAGTGATCATGCTGTATGTTATATTCCTAGAACTTAGTAATTGGTTGTACCGTTTTAGCACCTTCACCCAATTCCTCCACCCTCACCTATGGCAAACACAAATTTAAAATCTGTTTCTATAAGTTTATTTATATTTAATTTCATGTATAAGTGAGATCATATAGGAGTATCTGTTATTCTTTGACATATTTCACTGAACACAATGCCAACAAGGTCCATGTTGTCATAAGTGGCAAGATTCCCTTTTTTTTTTTAACAGCTGAATAGTATTCCTGTGTGTGTGTGTGTGTGTGTGTGTGTGTGTTACTGATTTTTAGCATTTTGATTCTGCCACACCTTGGTGTGATTTCTTTTTGTTAGATTTTGTGCTTATTTGGTTTCTTATGTTTTGTAGGATTTCACTCATCAACTTGGATCTGTGTGTAGGGAGCATTCATCATATTTGGTAAATTTTTAGACCTCATTCCTTCAAGTACTTCCTTCTCTCCCCTCACTTTCTGGGATTACAACTACATATATATTAGACCTCTTGATATTGTCCCCAAATAACTGAAGCACTCTTCATATTTTTTTCCTTTTTTCCTTTTGTTAATTTTTATTGCTATGTGTTCCAACTTTAATGACTTTCTATTCTTTCAAGATTGTATTTAAATTCAAGTTAGTTAATTTATAGTGTAGTATTAGTTTCAGGGGTAGAATTTAGTGATTCAACACTAGCATATAACACTCTGTGCTCATTACAATTTTATTGACCTTTTGATCTTTTCCCCCAACAGTGCACAAGGGTTCTCTTTTCTCCACATCATCACCACACTTATATCTTGTCTTTTCAATGACAGCCATCCTGACAAATGTGATGGGCTCACTGTGGTTTTGATTTGTATTTCTCATGATGAATGATGTTGAGCACCTTTTCATGGATCACTGAGCCATTTGTCTTTGTAAAACGTCTATTCAGTTCCCCTGCCCATTCTTTAATCATTTTTTTTCTATTGAGCTTTATGTTTCTTAAATATTTTGGATATTAACCCCTTAACAAGTATGTGATTTACAAATATTTTTTCCCGTTAGGTAGAGTGCCTTTTCATTTTATTGATAGTTTCCTTTGCTGTGCAGTGGCTTTTTAGTTTGAAGCAGTCTCATTTGTTTATTTTTGCTTTTGGTGTCAAATCTAAAAAAATCATTGTCAAGACCCACACCAAGAAAATTACTGTGTGTGTTTTCTTCTAGGAGTTTTATTGCTTCATTCTTACATGCAAGTCTTGAATCCATTTTGAGTTGCTTTTTGTGTATAGTGTAAAATCAGGGTCCAATCCCTCTTTCTGCATGAGGCTAACCAGTTTTGCCAACATCATTTATTGAAGAGACTACCTTTCCCAATTGTATATTCTTGGCATCTTTGTTGTAAATTAATTGAATATCGATGCATGGGTTTATTTCTGGATTCTGTTTTGTTCCATTCCTCTATGCATCTGTTTTTATGCCAAGAATACAGTTCTAATTACTATAGCTTTGTAATACAGTTTGAAATCAAGAAGTATAATGCCTCCAGCTTTTTTCTTTTACAAGACATCTTTGGCTATTCAGGATCTTCTATAGTTCAGTACAAATTTTAAAATTCTTTGTTCTATTTCTGTGAGAAATGCCATTGATATTCTGATGGGATTGTGTTAAAACTGTAGATTGCTTTGTGCAGTATGGACACTTTAGTAATCTTTCAATCCATGGACTTGTCTCCTTTGTTAAATTTATCCTTAAGTATTCTTTGATGTAATTGTAAATGGGATTGTTGCCTTAATTTCTGATAGTTTCATTGTGAGTGTATAAAACTGTAACTTATTTTTTGTACTTTTATTTGTATTCCACATCTTAACTGAATTCATTGATTAGTTCTGTTTTGTTTGTGTTTGTGGAGTCTTTAAGGTTTCCTATATGTAATATCCTATCATTTGTAAATAGTGACCATTTCACTTCTTCATCTCCAATTTGGATGTCAACCATAACCCAAACTTGCATTCCCAGATAGCACCCCACTTTTTATATATGGTTGGATTCAAATTCTATATTGCCAGATTTAATTGCTATTATCTTTTTAAGAATTCCTGCATCTATTTCCATGAGAAATTTTGGTCTATGTAGCTAATGTTTTTGATTATGGTATCAGAATAATTTAGCATCATGAAATATATAGACAGTCTTTATTTTTGAAAGTTTGCATAATAATTGGTATTATTTCTTTAAATATTTGATAAATTCACCAGTGATAACATATGGGCCTGAATTTTCTTCAGAGTAATGATTCAAAACCTACATTCACTTTATTTAATTTGTATAAGGTTGATTAGGTTTTATATTACTTAAATCAGTTCATAATTTGTGTTTCAAGAAATTTGTTTACCTTGGTTGTCAAAATTGCTGGCATAAATGTGTTCATCTTTCTTATCCTTCGAATGTTTAGAGAATCCCTAGTATTAGTCCTTTTATGCTCCTGACACTGATAATTTGTGTCTTTTATGTTTTGACCTTTTGACCAGTTTTTATACATTTTATTGAGCTTTTAAAAAGACACAGATTTTCACTTTTTTGTTCACTTTTAATTTTATATATTTCTGCTTTTATATCTCCTGTCTTTTTATTTTAGATTTAACTGCTTTTCTTTTCCTAACTTCTCAAGGAAGCTTAGATCATTTGAGCTATTTTTTCTAATACAAGCTTTTAATGCTATGAATTTTTCTCTATCCACTATTTTGCTGCATCTCACAAATCTTAATACTTTGTGTTCTCTTCAAAATATTTTCTTATTATCTTGTGATTTTTTTTTCTTTGATCCATTGATTACTTAAGTGTCTCATTCTTAATTTGGGGAAGACTCTAATTTTCTTTTTAATTAATTCTGTGGATTGACAAATGAAAACCATAATCTATATTCCTTCCATTATTTTTTAATCTACTGAGACTTCTTTTGTGACCCAGCATATAGTCTCTTTTGATGAATATTCCATGTGCACTTCAAAGGAATGCATATTTTACTGATGAGTGAAGTGTTCTGTATAAGAAAGTTGAGTCAAGTTTGTTGATTAAAATTACTTAAATCATGTAAATCTCCACTTATTTTTGCAATTACTAAGAATATTGAACTCTCCAACTGTAATCATAAATTTGTGATGTCTGAGTTTTTCAACCTCTGTTATTAGGTCCATACATGTTTATATTTTCCTTTTTTAAATATTTTTTATCTTGTTGATAAATTGATCTCCCATTCCTCTTTAACTTTGGATACAGTCCTCCTGATCACTTTGATATTGATAATACTATACCAGGTATCTTCTAATTGGGATTTGGATAATTTCTATGCTTTTATTTTTATTTAATCTGATTTTTATATTTAAAGTGGGTTTCTTATAAGCAGCATAGAATTGGTTAATAAAGATTAGAGCAGCAATCAATGATATAGAAATAAAAAAATAGAATAGATTAACAAAACTAGGAGCAGTTCTTTGAAAGAATTCCTAAGATTGATAAACCCCGAGCCAGACTTATCAAAAAGAAAAGAAAAAGGATCCAAATAAATAAAATCATGAATGAGAGAGGAGAGATCACAATCAATACCACAGAAATACAAACAATCATAAGAGAATATTATGAGCAATTATATGCCAACAAATCAGGCAATCTGGAAGAAGTGGATAAATTCCTAGAAACATATAAACTACAAAAACTGAAATAGGAAGAAAGAGAAAACTGAACAGACCCATAACCAGCAAAGAAATTGAATCAGTATTAAAAAATCTCCCAACAAATGAGAGTCCAGAGCTGGATGGCTTCTCAGGGGGAATTCTACCAAACATTTAAAGAAGAATTAATACATATTCTTCTGAAGCTGTTCCAAAAAATAGAAATGGACAAAAACTTCCAAACTTCCAAACTTATGAGGCCACCATTACCTTGATCCCAAAATCACACAAAGACCCCACTAAAGAGGAGAATTACCAATATGCCTGATGAACATAGATGCAAAAAATTCTCAGTAAGATACTAGCTAATCAAATCCAACAGTACATTAAAAGGATTATTCACCATGACCAAGTGGGATTTATTCCTGGGGTGCAGGGGTGGTTCAACATCCACAAATCAATCAATGTGATATACCACATGAATAAAGAAAGGACAAGAACCATATAATTCTCTCAATAGATGCAGAAAAAGCATTTGACAAAATACAGCATCCTTTCCTGGTAAAAATACCCCACCATGTAGGGACAGAGAGAACATGCCTCAACATCATAAAAGCCATTTATGAAAGACGCACAGCAAATATCATCCTCAATGGGGAAAAACTGAGAGCTTTCCTCCTAAGGTTAGGAACATGGCAGGGATGTCCACTCTCACTACTGTTGTTCAACATAGTACTAGAAGTCCTGACCTCAGCAATCAGATAACAAAGAGAAATAAAAAGCATCCAGATCTGCAAGGAAGAAGTCAAAACTTCACTCTCTGCAGACAATATGATACTCCACATAGAAAACCACAAAGACTCCAGCAAAAAGTTTCTCAATTCTTCTATCAGTTCTAGCAAAGTCACAGGATATAAAATCAACACATAGTAGTCAGTTGCATTTACACAAATAATGAAGCAGCAGAAAGAGAAATCAAGGAATTAATCTCATTTACAAGTGCACCACAAACCATAAGATACCTAGGAATAAACCTAACCAAAGAGGCAAAGGATCCATAGGCTGAAAACTGTAGAACACTTATGAAAGAAATAGAGGAAGACACAAAGAGAAAAACATTCCAGGCTCACGGACTGGAAGAACAAATATTGTTAGAATGTCTATACTACCCAAAACAATCTACACATTCAATGCAATCTCTATCAAAATACCATCAGCATTTTTCACAGAGCTGGAACAAACAATCCTAAAATTTGTATGGAATCAGAAAAGACCCCAAATAGCCAAAGTAATGTTGAAAAAGAAAACCAAAGCTGGAAGCATCACAATTCCAGACTTCAAGCTGTGTTACAAAGCTGTAATCATCAAGGCAGTATGGTATTGGCACAAACACAGACACATAGATCAATGGAACAGAATAGAGAACCCAGAAATGGACCCTCAACTCTATGGCCAACTAATCTTTGACAAAGCAGGAAAGAATACCCAATGGAAAAAAGAGAGTCTCTTCAACAAATGGTGTTGGGAAAACTGGGCAGCCACATGCAGAAGAATAAAACTGGACCACTTTCTTACACCACACACAAATATAAATTCAAAATGGATGAAAGACCTAAATGCAAGACAGGAATCATCACAGTCTTAGAGGAGAACACAGGCAGCAATCTCTGCGACCTTGGCCCTAGCAGCTTCTTACCAGACATGTCTCCAAACGCAAGGGAAACAAAAGCAAAAATAAACTATTGGGACTTCATCAGAATAAAAAGCTTTTGCACAGCAAAGGAAACAATCAACAAAACTAAAAGGCAGCCTACGGAATGGCAGAAGATATTCGCAAATGACATGTCAGATAAATGGCTAGTACCCAAAATCTATAAAGAACTTATCAAACTCAACACACTTCCCCCAAAAAACCCAAAAATTCAAGTCAAGAAATGAGCAGAAGACATGAACAGACATTTCTCCAAAGAAGACATACAAATGGATGGAACTAGAGGGTATTACATTAAGCAAAATAAGTCAGTCAGAGAAAGACAAATACTATATGATTTCACTCATATATGGAATTTAAGAAACAAAATAGATGAACATACGGGAAGGGAAGGCAAAATAAAATGAGAACATAGAGAGAAGCAAACCATAAGAGTCTCTTAATTATAGGAAACAAATTGAGGGTACCTGGTAGGGAGGTGGAAGAGGGGCTGGGGTAATTGGGTGATGCACTAAGGAGGGCACTTGATGTAATTAGCAGTGGGTGTATATGCAACTGAAGAATCACTAAATTCTACCCCTGAAATGAATAATAAACTATATGTTAACTAAATTGAATTTAAATAAAATATTTAAAAATGTTTCCTGAATTATTAAAAAAAAGCTTTCAGCTTTTGATTCTTACAAAGCTTTATTCACTTCATTTTTGAAGGACATTTTCACTGGCTATCTGATTTTAGATTAACATAAATTTTCTTTCAACACTTCGAAAGTGTCATTCCAATGACTTCCAACTTGCGTGGCTTTTAATGAAAAGTTTGCAAGTTGTTCCTCTGTACATATTGTGGGCCTTCTTAAAATCCACGTTACTATATTTTTCACTGATTTTTAGCAATTTGATTCTGCCACACCTTGGTGTGATTTTTCTTAGTTTTTATTGAGTTTTGTGTTTCTTTGGTTTCTTATGTTTTGTAGGATTTCACTCATCTCTTTGGATCTGTGTATAGAGAGCATTCATCATATTTGGTAAATTTTTAGACATCATTCCTTCAGATATTTTCTTCTTTCCCCTGACTTTCTGGGACTTCAACTACACATATGTTAGACCTCTTGATGTTGTCCCCAAATAACTGAAGCACTCTTCTTTTCATAATTTTTCCTTTTTCCCCTTGTTAATTTTTATCGCTGTCTTCCAAGTTTACTTTTTCTTTCAAAATTGTATTTAAATTCAAGTTAGTTAACATATAGTGTAGTATTAGTTTCAGGGATAGAATTTAGTGATTCAACACTAGCATATAACACCCTGTGCTCATTACAAGTTCACTGATCTTTTAATCTTTTTTGTCTAATCTGCTGGTATCCTAGCAAGTAACATTTCCATTTTGTACACTGTCATTTTCACCTCTAGTAGTTCAACTTGGTGGGTTCATATTTTAAGTCTATGACCATATTAACCATATTTAGCTGTTTTAGTATCTTTGCCTCCATATCTGTCACCTAGATCTGCATTGTCTTTTGTTTTTGTTTGGTTGGTTGCATATTACATTTTCCTGCCTCTTTGTATGTGCAATAATTTTATTGTAGGCTAGATGTGCATTTTCATTGTTGAACAACTGGTTTTGTTAGATTTTTTTTAAGGAGTTTTGGACTTTGATCTGGAGAGTATTTAAATTATTTGTGGAAGAGTTTGAAAATTATAATTGGTGGAGGGTTTTCATTCATTCGAGTTTTGTTTGTTTTTTGTTTTGCTATGTTTTTAGAATAGGCCTGTGAGAGACTTTATTCTAAGGTTAATTTAACCCTGCTACTAAGGCATAGCCCTTCTGAAGCCTCTACAGAATATTTTCTGTATTCAATAAGGATTCTTTACTCTGGCTGTTGTGAACAATTTCTTTCCCAGTATGAGCTTGGGAATTTTTAACTCTAAGGCTCCCCTATGAGTATTTATTCCTTAGGATAGATCATGAAGCTAGATGATAAAAACTTCTAAGCATGTGCAAATTGTTATTCAACCAGAGATTTGAGCATGCCCCCATAAATATTCTTAATGTTCTTTCTCTGTGGGACAGAGTAGTGGAGAAGAGGGAATTACGCAAATTCCAGCTGCCTTGGTTTCTCCAATCTGCTCGACCTGGCAAGATTGCAAGGATTATTTGTTGTTGTTGTCCATCTCTACATCCTCTCCACCTCATTTTTAAGACTTACCTCATTTGACTTCCGGCGCTTTACAGCAGAAAGCAAGTATCATTATAAAGCTTACCTCATCTGTCTCCCATCTTCTGGGTGTCACAGTCCAGTGTTGCCCATTGTGCTGCTTCAGGAAAATGTCTCATATATTTCATCCAGTTTTCTAATTATTTATGGTAAGAAGGGAATACTGTACTTTCTTACTCAGGGTCACAAGTGGAAGTCTGGATTATGTTTTAAGTAAATTTTATTTAAATATTTAAAGCATTTAAAGACCAAGGGTGCCTGGCTGGCTCAGTTGGAAGAGCATACACCTTGATCTTGGGGTCATGAGATTCAGTCCCACATTGGGTGTAGAGATTATGTAAATAAATTTTTTTAATTTAATCTTAAATCTATAATTTTAAGCTTATAACTCACCCATTTTAGGGTGTATTGTTTCCTACTTTGTGCCATAACAAATTGCTACAAATTTATTGGCTCAAAACAACACAAATGTATTATCTTACAGTTCTATAAGTCAGAGGACCGAGATTGGTCTCATTGGGCAAGAAATAGTTTTTGGTAGGGTTGGAATCCTTCCTGGAAAATGTTTTCTTGCCTTTACAGCATCTAGTGTCTAGTGGCCCCCTTCCTCCATATTCAAAGCCAGCAGCATTGCATCTGTTACACATTTTTCGAGTCACATCTCCCTCTAACTCCTCTCTTCTTCCAACCTCTTCTACTTTTAAATACCTCTGTGATTACATTGGGTTCACCTGAATAATCCAGAACAATCTCCCTCTTTTAAGTTCAGCTTGTTAATAAACTTAATTCCATCTATACCTTCAATTCCCTTTTCTATGTAACCTATTTATAGTTCTGGGGATTAGGAGAACATCCTTATAGTACTGTTAATCTACCTACAACAAAGGACAAATACACAATCCATCATAGCATCTTCCAATTTTGATACTGGATTTGGCTTAAGACCTAAACCTAAAAATGTAATTTCTTATATAACATTAAACCTTACTGTTTACAGTCTTAAGAATACCATTGGCAACAGGCTTCCAAAAGCATAAAGTTAATTTCCATTTATATATTTGTAAACTAGAATGTAAATGAGAAAATGAAAAATTCTGATTTATAGATTTCTAAATAGTTACTTTTTTCTTATAAGTCTTAACTTGCACAAGTATAAATAGATGTAGATACGGAGTTACTAAGGTACATCTTATTTATAGTAGTTGCAAATTTTACTATAAAGCCATGTGCTTATATGAATAAACAGCTCCTTTTCTAAGGTGAGGGATCTTTGAGGTTTTCTTCTCCAGTTATATTCAAATACAACTGATATACAGTGCTTATAAGTTTAAGGTGATAGGACTTGACTTAATGATTTGACTTCTATTGTGAAATGATGACCAAAATAAGTTTGTTAACATCCACCAACTCCTATAGATACAAAAAGAAAAAGGGATTTTTCTTTTTACCTTGTGATGAGAACTCCTGGGCTTTGGTCTCTTAACAACTTTTAAAGCAACAGCAGTGTCAACTATAGTCCTCATGTTGTACATCATATCCCTAGTACTTATTTATCTTAATAAATAATGGCACTTTGTACCTTTTTACCTCTTGATGGCAGTTTGTACCTTTTTAACCACCTTAATTTTATATTCTCTACTTACACACTAATTCCCCCTTCACCACTGCACCTCTGGTAACTACAAATCTGCTCTTTTACTATAAGTTTGGGAGGGTGGTGATGGTCTTGTTTTTTGTTTTTAGATTCCACATGTGAGATCACACCACATTTGTCTTTCTTGTCCGACTTACTTTACCTAGTATGATGCCCTCAAGTTCCATCCATATTGTCACAAATGGCAGAATTTCCTTCTTAATGATGGAATAAGATTCTATTATATGTACATATATATACACACATGCAACATGTATGTACATATAACATGTATACATGGTGTGTGTTTGTGGTTTGCATACATATTCACCCATATGCATGTGCACATGCACACACCCACTTCTTTATTCATTTTCTGTCTATGGAAACCTACTTTGTTTCCATGTCTTGGCTACTGTAAATGATGTTGCTAAGAACATGGGGGTGCAGATAATCTCTTTGACATGGTAATTTTGTTTCCTTCAGATACATTCCCAAAAGTGGAATTACTAGATCATATGACAATTCTACTTTTAATTTTTTTGAAAAACCTCATACTTTTTTCCATAATAGCTGTGTCAATTTGCATTGCATTTCTATCAACAGTGCTCAAGGGTTCCAGTTTCTCCACATTTTCAGCAGCACTTTTCTCATTCATTCATTCACTCATTCATTCATTCTAGAGAGGAAAGGGGAGAGGCAGAGGGAGAGAGAGAATCTTAAGCAGACTCCATGCCCAGCACGGAGCCCAACGTGGGGCTTGATCTCACGGCCCTGAGATCATGACCTGAGCCAAAGGTCCAGAGTGTGATGTTTAGTTGACTGAGCCACCCAGGTGCCCTACATTTTTCTTTTTTTATGACAGCCATTCCAACAGGTGTGAGAATGAGATATCATTGTAGTTTAGAATACAGGATCTATGAGCACAGGGTACCTTTCCATTTATTTGTGTCCTCTTCAATTTCTTTCATCAATATCTTGTAGTTATCAGTATAGAGCTCTTTTACCTCCTTGGTCAAATTAATCCCGAAGTGTTTTATTGTTGATGCTTTTGTAAATGGGACTACTCTCTTTGTTCTTATTTCAGATAATTCATTGTTAGTGTATAGAAATGCCACTGAATTTGGTTTGTCTTGTTTTCTTTTTTTAATTTAAATTCAAGTTAGTTAACAAATGGTGTATAATTAGGTTCAAGGTAGAGTTTGGTGATTCCTCAATTGCATATAACACTCAATGCTCATTACATCAAGTGCCTACCGTAATGCCCATCACCCAATTACCCATTCCCCCACCCACCTCCCCTCCAGCAACCCTCACTTTATTCCCTGTAGTTAAGAGTCTTTTATGATTTGCCTCTCTCTGTTTTTATCTTATTTTTCCTTCCCTTCCCTTATGTTCATCTGTTTTGTTTCTTAAATTCCATGTATGAGTGAAATCATATGGTATTTGTCTTCTTCTGACTGACTTATTTTGCTTAACATAATACCCTCTAGTTCCATCCATGTCATTGCAAATGGCAAAAAAACATTCTTTTTGTAACTGAGTAATATTCCATTGTGTGTGTGTGTGTGTGTGTGTGTGTGTGTGTGTGTGTATACCACATCTTTATCCATTCATCCATTGATGGACATTTGAGCT
This sequence comes from Callorhinus ursinus, assembly GCF_003265705.2. Lineage (NCBI taxonomy): Eukaryota > Metazoa > Chordata > Mammalia > Carnivora > Otariidae > Callorhinus > Callorhinus ursinus. Next base: position 71,174,166 of record NW_027397064.1, on the reverse strand, counting down.
CTTTCCATATTTTGGCAATTGTGGATATTGCTGCTATAAACGTTGGGGTGCATGTGTCCCTTCAAATCACTATTTTTGCATCCTTTGGGTAAGTACCTAGAGTGTAATTGCTGTGTCATAAGGTAGTTTCATTTTTAACTTTGTGAGGAACCTCCATAGAATTTTCCAGAGTGGCTGTGCCAGTTTGCATTCATATCCACAGAGTAATAGGGTTCCCTTTTCTCTGCATCCTCACCAATATCTGTTGTTTCCTAAATTGTTAATTTTAGCCATTCTGACAGGTGTGAGGTGGTATCTCATTGTGGTTTTGATTTGTATTTTCCTGATTCCAAGTGATACTGAGCATTATTTCATGTCTGTTAGCCATTTGTATGTCTTCTTTGGAGAAATGTCTGTTCATGTCTTCTGCTTATTTCTTGACTTGAATTTTTGGGGGTTTCTGGGGGGGGTTGGGTTTGATAAATTCTTTATAGAATTTGGATACTAGCCCTTTATCTGACATGTCATTTGCGAATATCTTCTGCCATTCCGTAGGCTGCCTTTTAGTTTTGTTGATTGTTTCCTTTGCTGTGCAAAAGCTTTTTATTCTGATGAAGTCCCAATAGTTTATTTTTGCTTTTGTTTCCCTTGCGTTTGGAGACATGTCTGGTAAGAAGCTGCTAGGGCCAAGGTCGCAGAGATTGCTGCCTGTGTTCTCCTCTAAGATTGTGATGGATTCCTGTCTTGCATTTAGGTCTTTTATCCATTTTGAATTTATATTTGTGTGTGGTGTAAGAAAGTGGTCCAGTTTTATTCTTCTTCATGTGGCTGCCCAGTTTTCCCAACACCATTTGTTGAAGAGACTCTCTTTTTTCCATTGGGTATTCTTTCCTGCTTTGTCAAAGATTAGTTGGCCATAGAGTTGAGGGTCCATTTCTGGGTTCTCTATTCTGTTCCATTGATCTATGTGTCTGTGTTTGTGCCAATACCGTACTGTCTTGATGATTACAGCTTTGTAACACAGCTTGAAGTCTGGAATTGTGATGCTTCCAGCTTTGGTTTTCTTTTTCAACATTACTGTGACTAGAAGTGCTTGGGTGGCTCAGTCGTTGAAGTGTCTGCCTTTGGCTCAAGTCATAATCCCGGGTCCTGGGATTGAGTCCCATGTCGGGCTCCCTGCTCAGTGGGAAGCCTGCTTCTCCTTCCGCTCCCCCTGCTTGTGTTCCCTCTCTCGCTGTCTGTCTCTCTCTCTCTCTCTGTGTCAAATAAATAGAATCTTAAAAAAAATTGGCTATTTAGGGTCTTTTCTGATTCCATACAAATTTTAGGATTGTTTGTTCCAGCTCTGTGAAAAATGCTGATGGTATTTTGATAGGGATTGCATTGAATGTGTAGATTGCCTTAGGTAGTATAGATATTTTAACAATATTTGTTCTTCCAGTCTATGGGCATGGAATGTTTTTCTATTTCTTTGCGTCTTCTCAATTTCTTTCATAAATGTTCTATAGTTTTCAGCATATGATCCTTTACCTCTTTGGTTAGGTTTATTCCTAGGTATCTTATAGAATGCTACTGATTTTTATATTAGTTTTGTATCCTGCAACTTCACAAAAATCATTTACTTCATCCAACAATTTTTTGGTGGATTCTTTAGGATTTTCTACATATAAAATTATTTCACCTGCAGATAAAGAAATTTTTACTTTTTCCTTTCCACAAGTGTGATGTTTTTTTTTTTTTCTTTTTCTTGCTTGATTGCTCTGGCTGAGACTTCCAGTACTAATTTGACCAGAAATGAAAGTGGGCATCCTTGTCTTGTTCCTAAACTTAGAGGAAAAGCTTTCATTTTTCAACACTGACTATGATGTTAGCTGTGGACTTGTCATATATGGCCTTTATCATGTTGAGGTGTGTTCCTCCTATACCTCATCTGAGAATTTTTCTTATGAACAGATGTTGAATTTTGTCAAATACTTTTTCTGCACCTATTAAGATTGCCATATGTTTTTTATCTCATTCTAGTAATGCGATGTATTATTTGTGTATGTCGAAACATCCTTATATCCCAAGGATAAAGCCGACCTGATCATGGTGAATGGATCCTACTAACGTGTTGTTGAGTTCAGTTTGCTAGTATTGTATTGAGAATTGTTGTATCTATATTCATCAGGATAATGACCTGTGGGTTTCTCATGCCCTTTTCTAGGCTTTGGAATCAAGATAATGCTGACCTTGTAAAATGAGTTTGGTACTCTTCCCTTTTTGTATTTTTGGGTGGTAGGCAAGGAGGAAGAGTTTAGGAAGGATTAGTGTTAATTCTCCTCTAAATGTTGGGGAAAATTTATCAGTGAAGCCATCTGGTACTGGGCCTTTCTTTGTTGGGAGTTATTTCATTACTGATTCGGTCTCCTTACTAGTGATTTGTCTGTCCAGATTTTCTTTCTGATTTCATCTTAGCAATTTGTACTAAGAATTTTTCCTTTTTTCTAGGTCTCCCAGTTTGTTGGCATATAGTTGTTCATAGTATTCTCCTATGATCATCATATTTCTGGAGTATCAGTTTTAATATCACTTTTTTGATACATAATGTTATGGGTCCTCTTTTTCCTTGATTAGCATAGCAAAAGATTTTCAGTTTTGTATCTGCCTTTTCAAAAAAAAAACTCTTAGTTTGGTTAATCTTTTCTCTTGTTTTCTTGTTCTTTTATTTATTTCTGCTTCAATCTTTATTTCCTTCCTTCAGCTAACTTTGGGCTTAGTTTGTTCTTTTTCTAGTTCCTTGCTCCTAGGTTGTTTGAGATCTATCATTTAGATATTTAATGCCATAAACTTCTCCCTTAGAACTACTTTTGTTCTGTCCCATAAGCTTCATATTGTATTTTCATGTTCATTTGTTTTAGATAATTTTTAATTTCCTGTTTAATTTTTTTTTCAAGGACTATTCAGAAGAGTGTTGTGCAGTTTCCATGTTTTCATGAGCTTTTCAGTTTACCCTCTGTTATCGATTTCTAGTTCCATATCACTGTGGCCTAAGAAGATACTTGGCATGACCAATCTTCTTGAATTTGCTAGGACTTGTTTTGTGGCCTAACATATGGTCTAGCATAGAAAATATTCTATGTGTGCTTAAGAATGTATATTCTGTTGCCAAAGAGAATGTTCTGTATATATCTCTTAGATCTATTTGGTCTATAATGTTCAAATTAGTGTTTCCCTACTCATTATGTCTGGATGATCTGTTCTTGAGAGTGGGGTATTAAAGCCCCTAATCATTATTGTATTGTTTATTTCTCCTTCAAGTATTTGGGCGCTCTGACATTTTGTGCATAAATGTTTGCAGTTGTTCAATCTTTTTGATGGATTGACAACTTCATCATTAAGAATTTGTTTTTATTATTTTTAGTTTAAATTCTATTTTGTCTATATAAATATAGCTACCTCTGCTTTATTTTGATTAGAATTCGATTGAAATATCTTTTCCTATCCCTTCATCCTCAATCTGTGTGTTTCTTTAAGGCTAAAGTGAATTTCTTATAGGCAGCACTTCATGGGATCCTGTTTTATTTTGTTGTTGTTGTTGTTAATCTATTCAGCCATACCATGTCTTTTGATTGGAGAATTTAGTTGATTAACACTTAAAGTAATTATTGATTGGTAATGACTTACTCCTACCACTTTGTTCATTGTTCTCTGGCTGTTTGTAGATCCATATTTCCTTATTTCTTATCCTGTAGTCTTTTGTTATGTTTTGATATTAATTGATATCACTATGACATGACTTTATCATGTCTTTTTTGTGTAATTTCTTTTTTTTAACTCTTTAAGATTTTTATATAATTTCTACAGGTTTTCTTCTTTATGGTTACCGTGAGGCTTTACATGGTAATTTCTAACACCCTGTTTTCAACTGATAACAACTTAACTTCAGTAGTATTTCTAAACTTTACACTTGTAATTCTCCCCTTCACATTTTAGCTTATTGAGGTTACAGTTTATATATTTTATATTGTTTATTCAATAATAGTTTATTACAGTTATTTTTGCCATGTTTTAACTTTTATACTAGAGTTGTAAATGAATTACACACTATTATTATATCACAGAATCTCTGACTATATATTTACCATTGTCAGTGAGTTTTATTCTAATTATGTTTTATGATAATTCACATCCTTTTATTCCCTCTCAAGGAACTTCCTTTAGCATTTTTTGTAAGGCAAGTCTAAAGGTGATGCACTCTCTCAGCATTTGTTCAGGAAAGGGTTTATTTCTTCAATTCTGAAGGACAACTTTTCCTGGTATAGTTTTCTTGGTTGACAATCTTTTCTTCCCATATTTTGAATATAGCCTCCCATTCTCTCCTGGCCTGAAATGTTTGTTGAGAAATATTCTGATAGTTTTATGGAGGGCTTCTTATATATAACTTCTTTCTGCTTTCTTGGTATATTCAATTTTTTTTGTCCTTGTCGACAATTTATTAATGAGTCTGTGTAGCCCCATTTTGTTTCAATCTATTTGGAGTCCTTTGGGGCCTCATGGATCTAGATATCCCTTTTTCCAGGTTTGGGAACTTTATCCATTATTGCTTAAAATACACTTTCTATCTCTGGTATTTTCTTCTCCTTCTGGAATTTCCATAATACAGATATTGTTTCCACCCCTCCTAGCCCTCCCTCACCACCACCCTTTCTTGCTTGGTCAACTCACTTTTGAAGCTCTCCAATATTCTTCAACTTGGTTATATTTTTCAGCTCTAGGAGTTCCATTTATTTTTTGATGGCTTCTATTTCTTTGAACTCCTCTTCGTATTTTTTTCATACATTGTTCTCCTACTTTCATTTAATTGTCTGTGTGTTCTTGTTCACTAAACTTAAGAGAATTATTCTGAACTCTTTGGAGCTCATAGATCTCCATTCCTTTAGTTATTGAAGGTTTATCCATTTCCTTTGGTGTCATGTTTACCTTTTGTTTGTTTTTTTTTTTTTCCATGATCCTTGATTTCTTACATTGGTATTTACACATTTGATTGCATGATCTCCTTTTCTAGTACTTAGTTTTACTTTTCAGAGACTGTTCTTTACCAGTCAGTTCAGTTTGGGCTTGTAAACATGTCTACTGGTAACATCCCAGGGTGGATGGGGTTTACTATTTGGCTCTATTTTGGACAAAGCCACTGCCTGAGCTCTGATCTTGGGAAAATTGGATTGGTTCAGTTTCCTGCCCAAGTGAGGCTGTAGGATGAGCTTCATGGTTTCCTGGGCTCTCTGCTCAGGCTTACTAGATGGTCAGGACCAGGTGCTATACTCAGTAGTAGGTGGGGTATGAATTAGCTTCCCTACCATGGTGGGACAGCAAAACAGGCCGCAAGGCCTGCCTGGCTTACTATTTGGGGACCTGAACTTAAGCAAGACTGTGCACTGAATTCCCTGGCCAGACAAGCTACAAGTTTTTGCTCTACAGATGGGGAAAATCACAACCTATGCTTTCTGTTCAGGAGCCACTGTAAGCAGGGCCATTGGATGGTCCTTTTCATTAGGTTCCCTGGACAGACAAGCTGAAGGTGGTATTCAGTAATGAATGGGGCTATGAATTCATTTCCTTGCTCGAGTGGAGCAGGAGAATCAGCTGCAAGTCCGACAAGGCTCTTTTCTTATTTGTGGTTCTGACTTGAGCTAAACAGTGTTCCCTAGACAAATAGGGCCAACTGTCTTTTCTCTGTGAATGATCAGTTCTACCTGCTATATTCAGCTCAAGCATTGCTGGGCTATGCAGCTTCCAGGTACTCTGGCCAGACTTTCTGATTAGGTAGGGCAAAGAGCTACACCCAGCAGTGTGATGGGCTTATAACTAAGATCCCCTGCCTTAGTAGGGGCAGAGTAGCCTCCAGGGATGGCAAGACTTTGTTTGAAGACCCAAATCAGACAGACCTACATCCTACCAAATTCCCTGATCAGACTGTACCACCAATTTGGTTCCGCATGTGAGCAAAGCCACTGGCTGGGACTAATACTTGGTCATTGCAGATAGAAATTAGGTCTGCCAAAATTTGAGTGCTGGTTATTGCAAGTCTCCCCCCTTCAGCAACACAATCAGATTCCCAGTAATAGAGCCCATAGATTTCCATGTAATTCCTGTGAGGTAAGACCAGAGTGGAGTTCCCAAGAAGTAACCCACAATGCTCTGGGAGCTGGGTGTTCACCCTATGCTCTCTTTTCCCACTGGAGGAACCATGGGCTCAAGGGAGACCTCTAGCTGTGGTCCTACCCTTGCCTGGAGGAGGGGCAATGCAATCAGCATGTAGCCATTTTTCTTCGCCTATCTTGGTCTCTGTAGAACAAAGGGGTGCTTCAGCCTCACCCTGTGTTCTAGGATTTTCTCAATGGTGTCTTGTCCATGAATAGTTGTTAGTTGTTCTTATCATGAGGGGGAGCAAAGGAATGAACTATGTCACCATCTTGCTGATGTCACCCTAGCTTTTATTTGGTTATTTATAATAATTCATTTTTTATGTATATCAACTTCTAATCTACTGATCTTTGGCACAATATTCACAGTTCAGAACACATTCTGAGGTTCATGTTCTTAGAGGCCATATTAAGTTTTGCAGTAATTGGCAAAAGCTAATAAGGCCTAGACCTTGTTGAGCTTTTCTTTTAAAGAAGAAAAAAAACTGACTTTGTTTTTGCAATATTAGATTGCAAGAGTATGAAAGAAAATAATAAGTCTTTCTGTGTGAGGAGATATTGGCAGAGAAACTCTCAGTCAAAAGTCAGAATCCTTTTTCCCTTCTCTGATTTCTCTCCCCTCCTTCTTCATATTTTGCAACTTCCTCATACATACTCCTCTGTGGCCGGCTCAGTTTTCTTCCCAAGCCAATGATACTTTTCTGAAAATATAGACATGACAGCTTTTATTTCATGTTACCTATTTTTCCTCAGTGAATGTTGCTCACAACCACACCTGGTATACAATAGGTGTTGAAGAAACATTCGTAGAAATTAGCAAATGCTTCTCACTCTCCTGAAGATGGTGCCATCCTCCAGGAAATTCTTAACACATTCCATATGAACTTATGGCATTCTCAAAATCACATATTTTGTGGAAAAAAAAGTATCCTTTCAGACCTTGTTTGTGTTATGGGTCTTGCTCAAAACAAACAATGATTATGAGTATGATTGCAGGCAAAGGGAGTTTCTAGAAAGCACTTCCACAAATCATCAGGTTCCCAAACAAGCAACCCAGCAAAAACATTCCCCTGAACTCCAACAAAGAAATCAAGTTCCATCCTGTCACATTGATGCCACAATGATAAAGCATCACAACTTCTTCGCTATATCCTATGAACTGCCTCTTCCCTGAGAAAACAGATTTAGTGAAAGCTCTATTTAGTCCAGTGATTATCTTTTCTACCCTTCCCCTTTATCCTAGAGTTGTTCTCATTGGTCTCTATTTTTCTTCACCTTTGTTTTCTCTCCCTTTGAAATCCTTGTCTCCTCTACTAGCTTAATGATGGCTTCATCTAGTCTGGATGTTTGGGATATCATCATAAACTATAATTTTGAGGTGCTTATATGTGTGTGTCTGGATCTCTGCATGCTAACAAAATCATCTAAAAAATTCAACCCTTTTATAAAAGTAAAACATATAGAGCTCACTTAAAAAATTTGAACGTCAGATTTTCTTGGTGTGGCAGCTTTGTTCTTTAATGGCAGATTTTATATAACAACACAAATTTCTGACTTATCTTGAAAAACTGGAAAAGCTGGCAACATGGGATTATCATTCCTGTATGGCAGAAATTGGCTAAAAGTAAATAACCCTTGCTTCCATTGATTAAACCCATACTTTCTAGTATGTTTCAGTCCCTACCACTCCCTCTTCTATTACCCTTAGCCCTTCTGAACTTTTTAAATGTAAGAGCCCTATACTGGACAGAATTGCCAAGTAAGACAGGCACAGCAGGAAGGTACAGCCACATCTGTGACACCTCAAGCATCTACAATAAAGGGAAGAAAAAAACTTGTGTATCAAGTATGTGCCAAGTGATCCTGGCTATTCAATAGCTTACATTTTATTAGGAGAGAAAACCAAATAAACAGCCCAGGTACAATAAGACACATACTAAGACCCAGGTAAGAAACAGCTTCTTTCTTGTTTGTGAACAGCATTCCTCTAGGCAGGCAGTGACAGAGTAATTCCAGCAGCAACTATAAACTCAGGCATTGGAATCTGCATTTAGGACAGAACTCCAAAAACTAAAGGAGACTGTCAATGCAAGGCAGGAATGAGGATTATCTAAATTATCCATACATCAATTTCCTCTTCTCTAAATGGAGATAATAGCCTCTCATTAGATTGTGAGAATTAATTGAGTTGATATAACAGATGAGCTAATGTTAAGCCCTTAGAGTGACTTGGAACAAATTAATTTATAAATACGAATTTTAATAAAACTTTTATAAAAACTTTTAAGACAGGGCTTTTTTTAATTTTATTTTATTATGTTATGTTAGTCACCATACAGTACATCATTAGTTTTGGATGTAGTGTTCCATGATTCATTGTTTGTGCATAACACCCAGTGCTCCACGCAGAGCATGCCCTCGTTAACACCCATCACCGGGCTCACCCATCCCCCCACCTCCTCCCCTCCAGAACCCTCAGTTGGTTTCTCAGAGTCCATAAAGACAGGGTTCTAAGGCAGGAACTTGATTATGGTGACAATGGTGAGGTGAAGGAGTATGGGGACAGGAAACAAGGACAGACTTGATTATAAGGAACATGTGGAGAGCTCAGAGACAAAACCTAAGCAAAAGAGACTATATAAAGATCTTGAAGCAATAAAAAGCTCCTGGCTCAAGGTTCCTGTTACCATGAGAGTACACATTGCATTTTTGCACACCTTTCTTCTTTGAAAGCAAGATGGAACTTCTTGTTTGTTTCCTAGCACCTGCTACAAGCTTGCCTCTTAGTAGGTCATCAATAAACGTTTATCAAAACCAGTATATAAAAGAAGTATATTATCAATCCAATTTCAAGTCCTCAATTGTTATCAGAGCTTTAGGAATGGCAGGGCTGAGGCTAGATGTGAGAGTAAAGGAGCCCCATCTGGGGAACTGAACACCTCTATGGGCAAAGAATGTTAAAGCAATTTCAACAATTCCTGAGTACTCAAAATTTGTGGGTGATTATATCAACTGTGTATATTGTCCTGCAATTAGCAAAATCAATTTCTTTTAATATATTTATAATTGCTTTTTCATACTACCCAGTGTGTTCCTCAGGCTAACAATCTTTTCTCAAATCAGGGTCTACTTAGGAAGAGCCTGATTATTTAAATATGAATAAATTTTCCCTTTGGCAAGGAAGAGATAAACCACTTACAGAAACCAAGAGAACAGCCAATTTGTCTCCTCTTTTGTCCTTCTTGTCTCATTCTTGACTGGCAGAGAAGAGAGGCGGGGCCATCACGTGGCTGAGAGACAATAAGAGGCTAGAGCGAGGCCTTCAGGACCAACAAATCTGCCTGTCTGGGAATCTGGCCCACTGCTGTTGAAAGCTTATTTTTTCTCAAGATAAATGCTTTTGCCCAACATTGTTGCAACTCCTTTTCAATGCATGCTGCCCTGTGGCATGAACTCTCCCCTTTTTTTAAATGCTGCCAACTTCCTCTCTGGAGCCAATAGCCTGTTTACCCAACATGGCATTAGGGATCAAGAAATCCCAAAAGCTGGGGGCTATGGTCCCTGAGCGTCCTCCCTTAGCTCATTTCCCTTGAAAGCCTTATGTGCATAATAGGATTAGTAACCACCGGTTCTCAACTCTGTACAACCCTCTCATTTCCCAAACTCCCTCTGCTGTAAGGGAAGAGAAAATTTGGAAAGAGTATTCCTCATCAAGAAACTTTCCAAGGAGAAAGACTGTTTTCTACTTCCTGTATTCTCTACAGTTTGAGTAACCCCTGTCATACTCAATTCTCTGCCGGATTAGAACCAACCTGTATGCAAATGAGATGGGCAGCTCCCTGATTCTGAGGACTCAAGGGCCCTGGAAATGATCCCTAGGACTCCTTCCCTACTTAAACTGAATTCTAAGAACTTTTTTTCAAACTTTAGCATCTATCGGAATTATCCTCAGGGCTTGTTAAAACACAGATTGCTGGCTCTACCCAATGCCTCCCCATCCAGTTTCCAATTCTGTAGGTCTGAGGGACAGCCTAACTTGCAGTTCTAATAAGCTGCCAGGTGATGCTAATAACATTGATTTAAGAAACACACTTAGAGAGCCAGTGTCCTAACGTATCAACTCAAAATCCAAACTTAATTTTTAAGCACTAGAGAAAATACATGCTATGTATATTATATGTATAAAAGAGTAAAAGGACTTCAGATGAGGTCTTCTGGAGGTAAAGGCCTATATTGTATGAAGAATATTCAGCTGGGTACTGACAGTGTATAAGGAAACTACTCAAAGCTGGAGAAAAAGAGTAACCTGAAAGGATTAAAGGCAACTGTCCTTGGTTTTCACACATGACCAGAAATAATGCCTATTTTTTTTTTTAAATAATGCCTATTTCTACTAAGGTTGAAAAACTCATGATTTATGGGGCATTGAGCAAAGTACATAGAAGAATCTTGCCTCAGTAGAGGGAATAACTGTCCCTAGTCTGAGCACAGCTCAGGCCCACCTAAAAAATCTTAGAAGCAAGAACCAAAATGACTAAACTACTTTTAAGTAACTTGAAACAAGAACAAAATTTAGAAATATTTAAAAGAATGGAAAAATATCTGGCACCCAGTAAGGTGGAATTCACAATGTCTGGCATCCAATAAAAGACTAACAGGGTTGTATAGAAGCAACAAAGTATGATCTATGATGAGAAGAAAAATTAATGAATTGAAACTGTCCCAGGATTGATATGGATGTTAAAATTAGAAGACATGCACATGAAGCAGTTATTAGAACTGTATCCCATATAGGCAAAACTTTAGTGGCATGAAAATATTTTTAAAACATCCAGATTGGAAAAAAAAAAAAAAAACACTCAGATTGAACTAGAATTCTAGAAGTAAAAAACTACAAAAGAGATGAAAAAATATTTAGATAATGTCAAATTGGATATTGCAGAAGAAAAGACTGGTGAACTTAAAGACAGAGTAATAGAAACTCTAAAATAAAACCTAGAAAGAACTCTATTAAAAAATAGTATCAGTGAACTATGGAACAACTTTAGGTGGCCTAATACATAATTAAAATCCCCAAAGGGAAGAAGAAGATGGGGAACTAAAAAAAATATTATCTGAAGAGCTATACTTTCCAAACTTAATAAATGATATATTCAAGATTCAAGGAGCTCAACAAATGCCGAGAAGAAGAAGAAAAAAAAAAAACCACCAAAGCACATCATAATCAAATTCTTTTTTTTATAATCAAATTCTTAAAAGCAATGATTAAAGACCTATTAAAAGCAATCAGAAGGGTAAAAAAAAAAAAAACACTTTATAAATGTTAAAGGCAGAAGGAAAATGATACCAGAAGAATGTGTGGCTCTGTACAATAAAAACAGTGTACACAGTAATACATAGGAAACTATAAAAGGTTTTTAAATTGTTGAATGTACCAGCCAGGTTTATCTGGGTAACTAGGAATTGTCTAGATAAGTTGTTTTCCCTCAGCTTCTCCCACCAACCCAGAAGAAAATAAAAGTGAGAAACAGCCTGCGGGAGATTCATGGGGAACATGAAGGCAGCATGCCCTAGTCTTCAAAATGAAACAGGAAAAATTTTAGAATAGAGTCTTAATTAACTTAATAAACAAAGCTTATGTTTAATGAAATAGATCAGTCATATGGTCAGTTTTTAACAAGTGTTAAGAAGCTATCCACTTTCAAGAAGACTTCAGGTTGCTTTGTTACTCATCTGGGGAAATTAATATTTCCTCCTGCTCAGCTTATCTTAGGTTTATTATCATATCATCCTTGGGCATTCATATTTCAAAAAGCTGTTCTCTCCATCATCCACACCCAAACCCACTTTTATGAACAAAAATTATTAGCCTCTTGTCAAACAACAAGCTACAGAAAATCTGAAATTCTTAAATGCAGGGTGTTTTCATGGGGAAAAAAAGCCAAAGGAAAATCCATTCATGAGGATTCCTGAGGATTTCTTTGGGTATCCCCTTCCCTGGAAAAACATTAATTGTATTAGCCATTCATTATAATTAGATAGAATCCTAGTCTTCTGGATGCAAGAAATATCTTTTTCAGTCTAACTCCTGATTCTTTATAGCTCCCTTCAGACTTGCCCACCCTATCCTGAGTTCTACATATTACAAAATGACTAAGAGAATCATCCTTTGATAGAGAGTAAAGTGGATTTTTTAAAAGATTTTATTTATTTGTCAGAGAGAGAGCACAAGCAAGGCGGAGCGGCAGGCAGAGGGAGAAGCAGGCTCCCCACTGAGCAAGGAACCTGATGCGGGACTTGATCCCAGGACCCAGGGATCACGACCTGAGCCAAAGGCAGAAGCTTAACTGACTGAGCCACCCAGGTACCCCTAAAGTACATTTTTTTAAGAACACAAGCTTTGAGGTCAAACTGATCCAAGTAGTCACTAGTACTGTTCTCCTGCCAAACAATAACCAACCTCCAAATTTTAGTATATGCATTCTTTATTTTGGACATAACCAGGGCTATACTTGATCATATCTGACAAGTCAGAATTTAAATACTTCTATATTATATATCATAAATCTTTAAAATAAATAAATAAATAAATAAAATAAGGGGCGCCTGGGTGGCTCAGTCGTTAAGCCTCTGCCTTCTGCTCAGGTCGTGATCCCAGGGTCCTGGGATCAAGCCCTACGTCTGGCTCCTGGCTCAGCAGGGAGCCTGCTTCTCCCTCTCCCACTCCCCCTGCTTGTGTTCCCTCTCTCTCTGTCTCTCTCTCTCTGTGTCAAATACATAAAAAAAATCTTTTAAAATATATATTATACATCATAACTGACACTGATAATTTGCACCATTGAGAAAGCAACTCCAGGAAAAAAATTAAAAGTAGAGTGAGCTAAATAATATATATATTCTAAAAATAGAGTAAGCATTTTTTATAATGCCAAATTGTAGAAGCAACCCAAGTATACATCAACAGATGTATTGATGAATGTGGTGTATTGATTACTACAGCTTTGTAATATAACTTGAAGTCAGGAATTGTGGTACTTCAAGTTTCGTTTTTCTTTTTCAAGATTACTTTGACTATTTGGGGTCTTTTGTGGTTCCACACAAATTTTAGGATCATTTGTCCTAGTTCTGTGAAAAATGTTGTTGGTATTTTGTTAGGGATTGCATTAAATGTATAGATTGCTTTGGGTAGTATAGACGTTTTAACAATGTTCGTTCTTCCAATCCATGAGTATGGAATGTCTTTCTATTTCTTTGTGTCATCTTCAATTTCTTCCATCAGTGTTTTATAGTTTAAAGAGTACAGGTCTTTAACCTCCTTGGTAAGTTTAATCCTATGTGTTTTATTTTTGGTGCACTTGTAAATGGGATTATTTTCTTAATTTCTGCTGCTTCATTATTAATGTGTAGAAATGTGACAGATTTCTGTACATTGATTTTTGTATCCTCCAACTTTACTGAATTTATTTCAGTTCTAATAATTTTTTGGTAGAGTCTTTAGGGTTTCTATATACAGTATCATGTCATCTGCAAATAGTGAGAGTTTTATTTCTTCCTCACCAATTTGGGTGCCTTTTATTTCTTTTGTTGTCTGATTGCTGTGGCTAGGACTTCCAGTACCATGTTGAATAAAAGTGGTGAGAGAGGACATCCTTGTCTTATTCCTGACCTTTGGGAAAAATTCTGTTTTTCCCCATTGAGTATGATGTTGGCTATGGTGTTTTTCGTATAAGGCCTTTATTATATTGAGGTATGTTCTCTCCAAACCTACTTTGTTGAGAATTTTTATCATGAATAGGTGTTGTACTTTGTCAAATGCTTTTTTTTTTTTTGCATCTATTGAAATGATCATATGGGTTTTATCCTTTCCCTCATTGATATGATGTATCATGTTGATTGATATGCAAATATTGAACCACCCTTGCATCCTGGGAATAAATCCCACTTGATTGCTGTGAATGATTTTTATAATTTATTTTTGAATTTGGTTTGTTAATATTTTGTTGAGGATTTTTGCACCTATGTTGATCAGCAATAATGGCCTGTAGTTCTCTTTTGTGTGGTGTCTTTATCTGGTCTTGGTATCAGGATAATGCTGTCCTCATACAATGAATTTGGAAGTTTTTCTTCCTCTTCTATTTTTTGGAAAAGTTTGAGAAGAATAAGTTTTAACTCTTCTTTAAATGTTTGGTAGAATTCACCTTTGAAGCCTTCTCATCTGGATTTTTGTTTGTTGGAAGTTTTTCATACTGGCCAAAAATAGACACATAGATCAGTGGAACAGAACAGAAAGTCCAGAAATAAACCCACAATTATATGGTCAATCTTCAACAAAGGAGACAAGAATAAGCAATGGGAAGAAGACAGTCTCTTCAACAGATGGGGGTGGGAAAACTGGACAGCAACATGCAAAAGAATGAAACTGGACCACTTTCTTACACATACACAAACATAAGTTTAAAATGGAGTAAAGACCCAAATGTTATACCTGAAACCATAAAAATCCTAGAAAGCACAGGCAGCAATTTTTCTGACAGTGGTTATAGCAACATCCTTCTAGGTATGTCTCTTGAGGCAAAGGAAACAAAAGCAAAAATAAACTACTGGGACTACATCAAAATAAAAAGCTTCTGCACAGCAAAGGGAACAACCAACAAAACTAAGACAATGTACTGAATGGGAGAAGATATTTGCAAATAACATATCCAAAAAAAGGTTAGTATCCAAAATAAATAAAAACCAATACAACTGAATACCAAAAAAATTAAATAATCCAATTAAAAAACAGACATTTCTCCAAAGAAGACATGCACATGACCAACAAATACATGAGAAGATGCTCAACATCACTTCTCAGGAAAATGCAAATCAAAACTACAATGAGCTATCACCTCACACCTGTAAGAATGGCTAAAATCAACACACGAAACAAAAGGTGTTGGTGAGGCTATCGAGAAAGGAAAACCCTCTTGCACTCTTGGTGGGAATACAAACTGGAGCAGCCACCGTGGAAAACAGCATGGAGGGCCCTCAAAAAATTAAAAATAGAACTACCCTATGATCCAGTAGTTGTACTACTAGGTATTTACCCACACAATATGAAAACACAAATTCAAAGGGATATATGCACCCCTATGTTTATTGCAGCATTATTTACAATAACCACACTGTGGAAGCAGCCCAAGTATCCATCAATAGAAGAATAGATAAAGAAGCTATTGGTGTGTGTGTGTGTGTGTGTGTGTGTGTGTGTACATACAATGGACTATTATCCAGCCATAAAAAAATGAAATCTTGCCATTTGCAACAATAAGGATGGATCTAGAGAGTATAAGGCTATGCAAAATAGTCCAAAAAAAAACAAATACCATATGACTTCAGGCACATGTGGAACTTAGAAACAAATGAACAAAGGGAAAAAAATATACACCAAGAAATGGACTCTTAACTAAGAAAACAAACGGTCACCAGAGAGAAGGGTGGTGGGAGGATGGGTGGAATAGGTGAAGGGGATTAAGGAGTGCACTTGTGTTGCTGAGCACTGAGTAATGTATGGACCTATTGGATCACTACCTTGTATACCTAAAACTAATAGAGCACTATATGTTACTACACCAGAATTAAAATCTTAAAAACATTTTTTAAAGTGTTTAAATGTTATGCATTACATATTATCTTAAAAAGGAAGGAAATTTGTTAAGTTAGATATCAAATACATACATTTATTGATACAATCTTTCTTAAAACTGCTTTTGCCGTAACCCATAAGATTTGGTATGTTGTGTTTTCATATTTGTTTGTTTTAAGGTAATGTTATTTGTTTTGGTTTCTTCTTTGCCTTATACGTTGTTTACAGGTATACTGTTTCCACATATTTATAGATTTTCTCACTTGTTGATTTCTAGCTTCATATCATTGTGGTCAAAAAAGGTAGTTGGTATGATTTCAGTGTTCTTAAGTTTTCTAAGATTTGTGTTTTTGTCCTATCATATGTCCTATTCTGCAGAATGTTCCATGTGCACTTGAAGAACGTATATCCTGTTAAATGTCCTGTATACGTCTATTAAATCCATTTGTTCTAAGGTATGGTTCAATTTCAACATTCCCTTGTTGAATTTTCTGTCTGAATGATCTATTGTATTGTTGTCTATTTCTCCTTTAAGATGTTAGTATTTGCTTAATGTATTTCAGTACTCATGTGTTGAGAGCATATATATTTACATTTGTTAGATGATCTTGTTGATTTGACGCCTTAATCATTGTATAATGTCCTTCTTTGTCTCTTTTTACCATTTTGTTTTTTTTTAAAGATTATTTATTATTTATTTTGAGAGAGTGAGGATGAGAGAGAGAGAGAGAGCACATGAGAGGGGGGAGGGTCAGAGGGAGAAGCAGACTCCCTGCTGAGCAGGGAGCCCGATGTGGGACTCGATCCCGGGACTCCAGGATCATGACCTGAGCCGAAGGCAGTCGCTTAACCAACTGAGCCACCCAGGCGCCCTCTTTTTACCATTTTGGCTTGAAGTCTATATTCAAGTAGATTATGAGAAGTAGTAGATTTGTGAGAAGTTTGGTTATGTTATACTACTCTTGGTTTCTGCTTCATCCCTTCACTTTGAGCCTTCATGTGTCTTTAGAGCTGAAATGTGTCTTCTCTAAGCAACATATAGTTGGGTCTTGTTTTTATCCATCTAGGGGGGAAAAAAAAACAGGGGTATCATACTTCCTGGTTTTAAACTATACTACAAAACCATAATAATAAAAACAGTATGGTACTTGCAAAAAAAAAAATAGGTCCTATTGGTCTATGTGTCTAGGATTCCCGAATTAACTCTCAATATACATGGTTAATCCATATTTGACAAGGGAGCTAAAAACACTAAATGGGAAAAGGTTAGACTCTTAAATAAATGGTGCTGGGAAAACTGGAGAAACACATGGGGAACGATGAAACTGGACTCCTCACACCACTTACAAAAATTAATGTGAAAAGATCAATAGATCAAAATAGATCAAATATGACCTGTGCCATAAAACTCCTAAAAGAAAACATAAGAATCAGAATCAAGCTCCTCAACATTGGTCTTGACATGACACAAAAAGCACAGACAACACAAGCAAAATTCAACAGCATGACCACATCAAGCTCAAAAGCTCCTGCACGGTAAATTAGACAATTGACAAAATGAAAAAACTGAAAGAATGATAAATCTTTGCAAACCATAAATTTTGGATATGGGGTTAATATACAGAATGCATTTAAAAATCAAACAAATCCAGAAAAATGTCTCCTGTATGTAGACAAATGTTTGCATATTTTAAGGAGGACGTCAAAATGGCCAATAGACACCTGAAAGGATGCTCAACATCACTAATCATCAGGGAAATGCAAATCAAAACTGCAATGAGCTATCACCTCACTCATGGTAGAATGGTTATTATCAAGAAGATAGACAACAGGTACTCATGAGAATGTGGTGAAAAGGAAACCCTTATATACTGTCAGTGGAAATATAAATTGCTCTAACCATTATGGAAAACAATATGAAGTTTCCTCAAATAATTAAAAATAGACCTATCACACAAGAAAGCAATTCCACTTCTGATTATATACCCAAAGGGAATGAAAACAGGATTTTGAGATATAAGCACTCCTGTCTTTATCACAGCATTATTTACAATAGCTAAGATATGGAAACAACCTAAATGCCCACCAACAGATAAATGGATAAAAGATGTGGTATATAGGGGCACCTGGGTGGCTCAGTCATTAAGCGTCTGCCTTCAGCTCAGGTCATGATCCCCGGGTCCTGGGATCGAGTCCCTCATGGAGCTCTTCGCTTAGTGGGAAGCCTGCTTCTCCGTCTCCCACTGGCCCTGCTTGTGTTCCTGCTCTCACGCTCTCTCCCTCAAATAAATAAATAAACTCTTAAAAAAAAAAGATGTATATATACACAATGGAATATTATTCAGCCGAAAGAAGGGATATCCTGCCATATGTGACAACATGGATGAATCTTGAGCACATTATCCTAAGTGAGACAAGTCCGAGAAAGACAAGTACTGTAGGATATCACTTAACATGGAATTTAAGTGAGTCAAACTCAAAAACGAACAAACTCAATAAAATGGTTGTTATTAAAAGATGGGGGTGTGGTAATAAAGTTGATGTTGTTTCAGAAGATAAACTTGCAAGGAGCAAATAAGCCATAGTGGTCTAATGTGCAGTATAATGACAATATTATACTATAATTATATAACGTAAATAGCACTATAGCAACAATCATATTACAATATATAAATGTATCACAGTAACACATTGTACACCTTAAATTTAAACAATGTTATATGTGAAATATATCCAATAAATTTTTAATGCATTATCACAATTAAAAATAGCATAATAAATGTAAACAGACATAAAAATTGCAATGCAAAAAGAAAATGAAGGAAATTCTGACATATGCTACAGCACAGATTAACCTTAAGGATATTGTGCTAATTTAAATATGCCAGTTAGAAGAAAACATACTGGGGGCGCCCGGGTGGCTCAGTGGTTAAGCGTCTGCCTTCGGCTCAGGTCATGATCCCAGGGTCCTGGGATCGAGCCCCGCATCGGGCTCCCTGCTCCGCGGGAAGCCTGCCTCTCCCTCTCCCACTCCCCCTGCTTGTGTTCCCTCTCTCGCTGTGTCTCTCTCTGTCAAATAAATTTAAAAAAATAAAAAAAAAATCTTAAAAAAAAAGAAAACATAGTAGATGATTCCAGGTGGGATGTACCTAGAGTAGTCAGGTTCATAGAAACGGATAGTAGAATGGTGGTGACCAGGAACCACAGGAAAGGGAGAGGAGCGGAAAGCTGTCTAATAGGTATGGTTTCAGTTCTACAAGACAAAAAAAGTCCTGGAAACTGGTTGTACAACAATGTGGATACACTTTACACTTAAATGTGGTTAAGAGGGTAAATTGTATGTTATGTACATTTTGCCACAATTTTTAAAAAACGAAATTCTGACACATGGGACAACAGGGATGAATCTTGAGAACATGTTAAATGAAATAAGCCAGCCCTGATAGGCCAAATAGTACATAATCCCACTCCCGTGAGGTTCGGGGAACAGTCAAACTCATACAGAAAGAGTAACAGCTAGTGGTTACCAGGGACTGGAAAGAGGGTTGAATGAGAAGAATTATTATTTAATGGGTACAGAGTTTGGAATAATTCTAGAAATGGATAATGGTAGCTGCCCAGCATTGTGAATGTACTTTACGCCACTGAACTATACATTTTAAAAGAGTAAAAATGTTGTTTTATGTTGTATACATTGTATCACAATAAAAAGAAAAGCATGTGATCTGAAATTTTCCCATTTTTTAATGAAAATGATGCTTATAATAGAGAACATTTAAGTGTTACATATTTTATACTGATTCTTAATTTCACATGTTGATTTGTACACAGGGTTCGCATTTTAAATTTATTAAATTTTTAGCCCCAGTGCCAATTTTGTCCTTCTTCGGGAGGTCAATAATAATAAGTTGCACCTAATAGCATTTCCTCCTTTTCTAACTGCAGCCCAAAAATTACATTTGGGGCTTTTTCTTAAAATGAGTCTACCTTTGCATATGATTAGTTTAAGATGATATGCTCAACATCACTAAAAAGAAAGTCGTTTTTGCTACAGTGGTTATAGATAGATACAATGGCAGAAGAACACCATAAGAAGGAAACTTTAGGGTACAAGAAGATGCTTTGCTAACCAAGGCTTTAGAGTACAAGTACTTTCCGTTTAAGTTTGAGTAAGAGTGTGAGAACAAAGTTTACTCCTTTCCTCTTAATGATATATTTGTCCTCTGTGGTTACAATAGCTGGAAGTTGAAGCCCGAGAAAAAAAAAATTTAATGATAAAGATGATTAGCAAACCCCAAGAAAGCAATTGCTCTCCTCAAGACAGTTGCCTGCACAAAGAGCTTCTGGATGTCTCATAATCCTGACAACCAAACCAAGTATTACTGAGTCCTTCATAGCTCTAAGTGCAGTCATAGTTCTTATAAGAACAAAATTTCAAAAAAAAACCTCTGAAAACTACTATGTTAATAAGGAAAAAGTGCAAAGGTGATTCCATGAGTCCTAATGGTCCTCAAAGAGTACATTTTTCTCTTTACAGTGGCTAATAAAGAACATCTAATCAGACCAAATAGATTGGTTATAAAGATGTATTAGATCTCATTTCATGATGGTTTGATTTTTTTTAATCTATGATTGAGAGGCATGACAATAGTTAAGGGTTCCTTAGACTTAAAATGTCCATATGTCAGAAAAAAATATGTCCATATGTCAGACTTCTGTATTTTATGGGCCCCCTCCTACACATGAAGCCTCAAAATGGTTTCTGTGGAGTCTAGCTGCCACTTCTGCCACATCAGGCCCCAAACTGAACTTAAAAGTTACTGTATCAATATCCAGTTATGTATGACTTTTCCCTGAAGTTCTGGAACTTATTTCCAGTCATTAAGCATGAGCTCCCTGCCATTGATGACGGAGTTCTTGCTAACTCCACCTCATCTGAATTTTAAACTCACTGTAGCTACCCTCCTGTTTCTGTTCCTCTAATAAAGCCTCTAATAAAATACCTCTACATGTATTTGTTTTTACTTCTGTTCTTTAGGTTGTTCTATGAGGTAGTTCGTTCAGGGTACTGCTCAAATGGCACTTCTTGTCCTGTCATTGTCCATGTATGTTGTTGTACTGAGGTAAATAAAACATTTGTTGACGGAGATTTTTTTTTAAATCTACCATTGGGTGATGAAAGTTTGATGTCAGTAATTTCAGTTTGTGTTCAGTTGACACATTTGTTAACTCCTAAAGATTATTTCCTCTGAACCTCAATTTTAAGTTTCTATAAGGAGAGAGATTACCTGCTGCTTCAAACATCTTCAAATATGGAAATGTTAATGTCAGTTTCTGAAGAATTTTCAACCCATTTAGGAGGAAAAAAAAAAAGACACTTCCTGCCATGTGGGTGATTAATGAAATGTTAACACTGAGAAAGACTTTAAAGTAGATCATTTCTCATCCAACCTTTTCATTTTACTGAACAGAGACATGAAGAGAAGTGAAGCGCCTTAGCCGGGTAACTAGTCTGGCAATGAGATACTTGAACTTGGATCTCCTGACTCATTGTCCAGTACTATTTTCCTATCAGTCATTGCAAAATGAACATGAATGGCAAGTGTCTTGAACCACTAAGGTAATGTGAAAAATCACAAACTGCTGGGCTCTATTCAGAATGACCTATCTGTTTTTACAATCAAAGGATCCGTATTTTTTAGCTCCTTACCACCAAAGAATCCTGCTATGAAGTTAAGTTTCCAATTACTGCCTCCTCCTAGCTGCCTGGGATCTGAGTTAATTAGCCCAGTGATGATAATGAGAAAATGAATCTCCAAAAGAAGAGACTCCAGGCTCCATACATCACAGAGGTGTCTAACATGACACACTGGAGTGTGGAAAGAAATTTCTATGTGTATAGATACTCACATGACCTCGGAGAAAAGATTTTAAGCATTATGAATAATAACCAAGGGTGGGCACTGGCAGTATTACTTGTGTTACAGATCAGAAGAGTGGAAAAGGCCCAGTGTAGATGAGTCAACAGAGTGCCCCTCGCCCAAGCATTTGTTTGCTTTCAATGTATTGAAATGGATTGGTTGTTTTTTTTTTAATTCTAGTTAACATATAGTGTAGCATTGATTTCAGGAGTATAATTTAGTGATTCATCACTTACATATAATACCCAGTGCTGATCCCAACAAGTGCCCTCTTTAATACCCATCACCCACTTAGCCCAGCCCCCTACCCACCTCCCCTCCAGCAACCCTCAGTTTGTTCTCTTAACTATAGAGTCTCTTATGGTTTGTCTCCCTCTCTGTTTTCATCTTATTTTATTTTTCCTTCCTTTCCCCTATGTTCATCTGTTTTGTTTCTTAAATTCCACATATGAGTGAAACCATATGGTATTTGTCTTTCATCTGACTTATTTCGCTTAGCATAATACACTCCAGTTTCATCCATGTTGTTGCAAATGGCAAGATTTCATTCTTTTTGATGGCCAAGTAATATTCCATTGTATGTATATGCCACCCCTTCTTTATCCATTCATCAGTCAATGGGCATTTGGGCTCTTACCATAATCTGGCTATTGCTGATAATGCTGCTATAAACATTGGGGTGCATGTGCACAACCCTTTTGTATTCTTTGATAAATACCTACTAGTGTAATTGCTTGGTTATAGGTAGTTCTTTTTTTAACTTTTTGAGGAACCACCATACTGTTTTCCAGAGTGGCTGTACCAGTTTGCATTCCCACCAGCCATGCAAAAGTGTTCCCCTTTCTCCATATCCTCGCCAACATCTGTTGTTTTCTGAGTTGTTAATTTTAGCCATTCTGAGAGGTGTGAGGTGGTATCTCATTGTGGTTTTGATTTGTATTTCCCTGATGATGAGTGATGCTGAGCATTTTTTCATGCGTCTGTTAGCCATTTGCATGTTTTCTTTGGAGAAATGTCTGTTCATGTCTTCTGCCCATTTCTTAACTGGATTATTTATTTTTGGGGTGTTAATTTTGATGAGTTCTTTATAGATTCTGGATAGTAGCCCTTTATCCAATATGCTATTTGCAAATATCTTCTCCCATTGGTTGCCTTTTAGTTTTGTTGATTGTTTCTTTTGCTGTACAGAAGAATTTTATCTTGATGAGGTCCCAATAGTTCATGTTTGCTTTTGTTTCCCCGGCCTCTGGAGACGTGCCTAGTAAGAAGTTCCTGTGACCCAGGTCAAAAAGGTTGCTGCCAGTGTTCTTCTCTAGGATTTTGATGGTTTCTTGTGTTACATTTAGGTCTTTCATCCATTCTGAATTTATTTTTGTGTATGGTATAAGAAAGTGGTCCAGTTTTCTCAACACCATTTGTTGAAGAGACTGTCTTTGAAATGATTCTTAAGTTTAAGTGAGTTTGTGAATTATGTATCAACTTCAAGCCAAACTAACTCCTAGAAAATGACTATTTAAAGGGAATCAAACAAGGAAACTTTGGGTTAAATGTTATAATGAAACCAAAAGCAAACCAAAAAAAAATGCAAAGATAACTGTTATCTGATTCTTAATGTAACTGATGCATAACTCATACCATCAGGTAAAACCATGATTATCAAATAATGCTTTGGCTAACTTGTTTAATCTTAAGACTCAAATATGGATTCACACATACTATTGTGAATAATGAAAAATAATAAAATAATTACAAAAATTGATAAAATTAAAATAAACTTTCTTAATTGGCTTTCTAGTGTCTTGCTCTTAAATATGAATAGACAGCCAAGGATCTTCAGACAATTAAGGGATTGCTCTAATGGAAAACACAGAAATTTGAATAAGAATTAGGAAGAAAGAGAAATGAAGGAGTTAAAGAAAACTTAATCTATAATATTCTCCAAAAGATAGGAGAATCCCCTGAATGAAGAAGAGTCTTTAAAAAGGTGGTTTCACAACTTTTGGAATTTAAAATATTGTGAACAAATGAAATATGAAATATATCTTATAAAATCTATAATAAAAATACTGAGAAAGGAAAACTGCAATAAAAACTGGAAGATAAAACTGATAGTGCCGAAATATTAAGAAATATTAATAGCTATTATTTGAGAGTTTACCATATACCAGGCACTGTTCTAAGTACTTTCTAAGCACTGTTCTAGGTACTATTTCTAAGTACTGTTCTAAGTACCAACTCTTAATCTAGGTATTAACTTAATCCTCACAACAAGCCTGTAAGATGGATACTACTATCTCCAATTTATAGAGGAAGAAACTAAAGCACCAAGAAGTAAAGTGACTTGGTCAAAACTAGACAGCTACTAAATAATAGGGCTAAGTAGGATTAAGATTGAGGCAGATCTGTGCAGTGTCAGTTTTCATATTTTCATGCTAAAGCAAGTACAACAACCTGAAAAACAGAAAAGTTTTTTTTAATGAGAAGATTAGCTAAGGAAGTCCAACATTCAAATAGCTTCAGATAGAAACGTGGGGACAAAGATAAGATTCTAGAAATTCTGAGAAAAAAGTCTGATTACCACAAAGACTGGTAATCAATGCATGAGATTTGCAACATCAACAGGAAAAACTGGATGATGTCATATTACCCTTAAAACTTTAAGAAAAAAATATAACATTGAATTCTATATCCAGGCAAACTCTTAATTAGGTGATACAGTAGAATAGACACTTTCAGACCTGTAACCTCTCAAAACATTTACTAAACATACTCAGAGATTTATTGAAAAATGCACGTCAACAGAACAAAGGAATAAGTGATAAAGATACTAAAAACCAAGATACCTACAGAAGAATAAGCCAGAGGAAATTTATAAGGTGATTGTGAGGGGAGATCCCAGGAGGACAGCTGTAGCAGGTATAGACAGCAACCAATTCAGACTGGCATAGAGGGACAGAGGACCCCAGAGGGGTTATCTTTGGGAGAAAATATTATTTTATGTGAATGAACTGAGAGGATATTAACACAGTGGTAGCATGTTTAGTCAGGATTTATAGTATGTTGTAAACTAAGCAGATGTGAAAAGAAAATCACCTCAAACCAAAAACTTATAGGAAACTTATTCATTGGTGAATAATATTTAGTCGATGACAAAATAAACAGTGGACATTGACCTAACCCAAAATTATATGCTGTAAAAATCAAAGGGAAGGATTTTTTGTCTGTTTTGTTCAGCCCCGGTTTTTTTTTTTTTTTCTTGGCAGTCAGAGGTAGGATGAGGGTGAAGGAAAACCTGGTAAGAGATAAATGCTCATCTTCCATAGAAGTTGATAGTATATACACTTGAAAAATAATAAATGGGAGGAAAGTTATATTTAGAAAAAGGCAAAAATCAGAAGAGATAGTTTTAGAAGTAGTGGTTGCTATTGTGGAATGGAAAAATGGAAATGGGAAATAACAAAAGATTGCTACTATTCCAGCTTTATTGAGACAGAGTTAGAAGACAGCACTGGAGGGGCGCCTGGGTGGCGCAGTCATTAAGCATCTGCCTTCGGCTCAGGTCATGATCCCAGGGTCGTGGAATCGAGCCCCGCGTCGGGCTCCCTGCTCTGCCGGAAGCCTGCTTCTCCCTCTCCCTCTCCCCCGCTTGTGTTCCCTCTCTCACTGTGTCTCTCTCTGTCAAATAAATAAATAAAATCTTTAATAAAAAAAAAAGACAGCACTGGAGAAGTTGAAGTTGTACAGCAAAGTGAATTATATATACTGAACAGTGATTACCACATAAGTCAACATCTCAAATAAATACAAAAGAAGAAAAAAAATCCTTGTGGTGAGAACTAGCATTTAGTCTCTTAACCACTTTTATATATACCATACAGAAGTGTTAACTATAATCATCATGTTCTGTACTTTATCTTATAACTGGAAGTTTGTACCTTTTAACCACCTTCATCCAATTTTCCCTCCCCCAAACCCAGCCTATGGTAATCACAAATCTTTTCCTATGAGGTTGCTTTGCGTGTGTGTAAGACTGCACATATAAGTGAGATAAAACTTTGTTTTTCTCCACCTTACATGTTTTATTTAGCATAGGGTCATAAAGATCCATCTAGGTTGTCACAAATGGAAGAATTTCCTTTTAGTGACTGCAGAGTATTCGATGTGTACATGTATATGTACATACATACATATATGTGTAGAGTTATACATGTATGTATATACATATATGTAGAGGTATACATATATACATGTACGTGTATAACTTTCTGTTAGGGACATGTAGGTGTTTTCTCTCTCTTGGCTGTTGTCAACAGTGCTGCTATGAAAATGGCAGTGCAACTAGCTCTTTGACACAATGTTAATATGCAGAGATATTCACACAAGTGGAATTGAAAAATTATATGGTAGTTCTACTTTTCATTTTTGGAGAAACCTCAATACTGCTAATACTGCTTTTTAAAGTGGCTGTACAACTTTGTTTCCACCAACACTGTAAAGGATCCCTTTTTGCCAAGCTGCACTGTATTTGTTATCTCTTCTCTCTTTAACACTTGCAATTTTAACAGGTATGAGCTTATAGTTCATTGTAGTTTTGATTTACATACCTCTGATTAGTCATGTTGAGCATCACTTCACACCTCTTAGCCATTCATATATCTCCTTTATAAAAGTATATATTCAAGTCCTATGGATAATTTTAAAATGAAACTACAGTTGGTTAATATATATATGTTCCTACATTACTTTTAGGTGTATTGCATAGTGATTTGAAAACTACAAGTTGTGCTCACCTAAAGTGTAGCTACAATCTGACACAATACAAAACTATTACAATACCATTGACTATATTACCTATGTTGTAACTTTCATCCCCATGACATATTCATTCCATAACTGAAAGCCTCTATCTCTCACTCTCCATCACTCATTATGCCCATCCTCTAAACTCTCAATGCTGGCAAATATCAACTTGTTCTCGGTATTTATGGATCTGTGCAGCTTTTTAAGTTTGTTCATTTGATTGTGAAATTTTACATATAAATAAAATCATATGATAACTGGACATTTTCCTTCTAACTCATTTCACTTAGCATAATACCCTATTCATCTATTTTCTTGCAAATGGCAAGATTTCATTCTTCATTTTCTGGCTGAGAAATAATCCATTTGTGTATCACATTTTCTTAACCATTCATCTATTGATGGACACGTTGGTTCCTTCCATACCTTGGCTCTTATAAATAATGTTGCAATAAGCATGAGATGTCATTTATATATTTTTTTGGATTTTGTATATTTGTTTTCTTTGGGTATTACCCAGTAGTGAAATTACAGGATCATATGTTATTTCTATTTTTAATTTTTTAAAGAAACTGCATACTGTTTTCTACTGTGGTTGCACCAATATATATTCCCACCAAGAGTACAGGAGTGTTCCCTTTTCTCCACATCCTTGCCAACACTTGTTGTTTCTTGTCTTTTTTGCTACTAGCTGTTCTGAATGGTGTGAAGTGATAACTCGTGGTTTTGATTTGCATGTTCCTGAGGATTAGTGAGATTGAGCATCTCTTCATGTGTCTGATAGCCTTCTGTATGTCTTTTTTGGGAAAAAATTCTCTTCCAGTCCCCTGCCTACTTTTTAACCAGATTGTTCTTTTAGCATTGAGTTGTACAAGTTCTTTACATGTTTTAGATATTAACCCTTTATCAGATATTTCATTTGCAAATAATGTCCCCCATTCACTGGGTTGGTGTTGTGTTTGGTTTATGGTTGCCTTTACCATGGCAAAAACTTTCAATTTTGGTGTAGCCACCAAAGTTTATTTTTGCTCCTGATTCCCTTTCCTAAAGGGCCATATCCATAAATATGCTGCTAAGGACGATGGCCGAGAGATTGCTGCCTCTATTCCTTTTAGGAGTTTTATGGTTTCAGGTATCACATTAAGGTTTTTAATCGACCTTGAGTTTATTTTTAGGTATGGCATAACAAAGGGGTTCAGTTTTATTTCTTTTGCATGTAGCTGACCAGTTTTCCCAGCAGCATTTATTGGTGGGGGGAGTCTTTTTGCCATTGTATATTCTTACCTTTTTTGTCATAGATTAATTAACCATGTAGAAGTAGGTTGATTTCTGGGCTCTCTATTCTGTTCCACTGGTCTCTATGTCTAATTTTATGCCAGTAGAATACTGTTTGATTACTACAGCTTTGTAGTATATCATGAAATTTGGGATTACCATACCTCCAGCTTTGTTCTTTCTGAAGATTGCTTTGGTTATTTGTGGTCTTCTGTGATTCCATTCAAATTTGAGAATGATATGATCTAGTTTTGTGAAAAATGCTATTGGCATTTTGATAGGGATTGCATTGATTCTGTAGATTGCTTTGGGTAGTAGACATCTTAATGATATTAATTCTTCCAATCCATGAGCATGGCATACTTTTCCATTTGCTTTTGGTCATCTTCAATATCTCTCATCAATGTTTTATAGTTTTTAGAATATAGCTCTTTCACTTCCTTGGTTAAGTTTATTCCTAGATACTTTATTCTTTTTTTGGTACTACTGTAAATGGAGTTTTCTTAACTTCTCTGTCTACTACTTCATTATTAGTGTATACAGATGCAACGGTTTCTATATATTAATTTTGTATCCTGCAACTTTTCTGAATTCATCTATCCATTCTAATCACTGTTTTGTGGTGTCTTTAGGATTTCCTAGGTATATCATGCTATCTGCAAATAGTGACAGTGCTGAAAGTGGGCATCCTTGTCTTGTTCCTGATCTTAGAGGAGTAGCTGTCAGTTTTTCACCAGTAAATATGATGGTAGCTGTGGACTTTTCATCTATGGCCTTCATTATCTTCAGGTATGTTCCCTCTAAACCCACACTGTTGAGAGTAATTGTTTTAGAGTAATTTTTATCATGAATGGATGTTGTATTCTGTCAAACACCTCTGCGTCTGTTGAGATAACCATATGGTTTTTATCCTTTCCCTTATTAATATGATGTATCACACTGATTGATTTGCAAACATTGGATCATTCTTGCATCCCTGGAATAAATTTCACTTGATTACCATGAATGATTTTTACAAATATTGTGAATTCAGTTTGCTAATATTTAACTGGGGATTTTTACATCTATGTTCATCAGAGATATTGGTCTATGGTTCCCTTTTTTACTGTCTTTGTCTGGTTTTGGTATCAGGCTAATTCTGGCCC
Organism: Callorhinus ursinus; assembly: GCF_003265705.2. Classification (NCBI taxonomy): domain Eukaryota; kingdom Metazoa; phylum Chordata; class Mammalia; order Carnivora; family Otariidae; genus Callorhinus; species Callorhinus ursinus. The sequence goes on along the minus strand of NW_027397064.1, from coordinate 71,145,236 downwards.
CATAGAATTAATTTGGAAGTTTTCCTTCTTTTGTTTCTTTGGAATCATTTGAGAAGAACAGGTATTAAATTTTTTTTAAATGATTGGTAGAGTTCACCTGAGAAGCCATCCGGTCCTGGACTTTGCTTTGCTGGAAATTTTTTGATTACTGATTCTATTTCATTGTTAGTAACTGCTCTCTTCAGATTTTCGATTTCTACCTGATTCAGTTTTAGAAGATTGCATGTTTCTAGGAATATATTCATTTCTTCTAGGTTGTCCAATTGGTTGGCATATAACATTTCATAATGTTCTTTGATAAACTTTGTGTTTCTGTGACATCCGTAGTTATTTCTTCTGTTTCTCTGATTTTATTTATCTGGGTGCTCTCCCTCTCCCCCCCACCCTTCTTTCCTTTCCTTTTCCTTTTTCTTTTTTCTTTGATGAATCTGGCTAAAGTTTTATCAATTTTTGTTATCCTTTCAAAGAACCAGCTCTTGGTTTCATTGATTTGTTCTGTTGTATTTTTAGTCCCTGTTTCATTTGTTTCTGCTCTAATCTTTATTATTTTTTTCCTTCTTCTGGCGTGGGCTTTGCTTGTTCTTCTTTTTCTAGCTCCTTTATGTAAGGTTGGGATGTATATTTGAGATTTTTCTTGTTTTTGAGGTAGGCCTGTATTGCTATAAACTTCCCTCTTATAACTGCTTTTGCTGCTTCCCAAAGTTTGGGGGCCATTGTGTTTTCATTTTCGCTTGTATTGCCACTTTGATTTCATTTTCCATGTATTTCCACTTTGATTTCTTTGTTAGCCCATTTGTTCTTTGGGCCACATATTTGTGTTCTTACCATATCCTTGCAATTTATTTCTAATTTCATACCATTGTGCTTGAACAAAAGATGCTTGATAAAATTTCAATCTCCTTAACTTTATTGAGACTTGTTTCATGGCCTAACACATGACCTGTCCTGGAGAATGTTCTGGGAGCATTTGAAAAAGAATGTGTATTCTGTTGTTTTGGGCTGGAATGTTCTGCATATGGTTAGGTCCATCTGGTCTAACACATTGCTCAAAGCCATTGTTTCCATGTTGATTTTCTACCTGGATGATCTATCCTCAGCTAAAGTCACCTGACATTATGGTATTACTGTCAATTTCTCCCCTTATGTCTGTTAATACTTGCTTTATGTGTTTAGATGCTCCAGTGTTGGGTGCATAGATATTTACAATTGTTACATCCCCTTGTTGGATTGATCCCTTTCTCATTATATTACATAGCACCCTTCTTTGTCTCCTGTTACTGTCTTTGTTTTAAAGTCTGTTTTGTGTGATAGAAGTATTGCTATCCCAGCTCATTTTCTGCTTCCATTTGCATGGAATATCTTTTCCCACCCCTTCACTTTCTATGTGTGTCTTTAGAGTGGAAGTGAGTCTCCTGTAGACAGCATATAAATGGGACTTGCATTTTCATCCATTTGGTCACCGTGTGTTTTTTGACTGAAGCATTTAGACCATTTACATTTAAAGTGATTGTTGCTAGATGTGTACTCCCTTGCCATTTTATTCATTGCTTTCTGGTTGTTTTGTAGTTCTTCTCTGTTCCTTTCTTTTTCTCTTGCTCTCTTTCTTTGTGATTGATGACTTTTAGTGTTCTACTTGGCTTCCTTTTTATCTCATATGTGTCTATGACAGGTTTTTGGTTTGCGGTTACCATGAGGTTCATCTGCAGCATCCTGAGTATACAGCAGTCTATGTTGAGTTGATGGTCACTGAAGATCAAACATATTCTAAAAGAACTTCGTAAAGAGTAAAACTCTCCTCCTCCACATTTTCTGTGTAGGTTGTCATATTTTACATCTTTATTTTGTGAGCCCCCATCACCAATCTTTTAGATATAATTGATTTTACTATTTTTGCCTATTTATCTTCATACTAGCTTTGTAAGTGATTATTCTACTACCTTTACCATGTGCTTGCTTTTCCTCATGATTTTTTTTTCCTTTCATAATTTTCTTGCTTGGGCACCTGGGTGGCTCAGTCGTTAAGCGTCTGCCTTCGGCTCAGGTCATGATCCCAGGGTCCTGGGATCGAGTCCCACATCGGGCTCCCTGCGCCGCGGGAAGCCTGCTTCTCCCTCTCCTACTCCCCCTGCTTGTGTTCCTGCTCTTGCTATGTCTCTCTCTGTCAAATAAATAAATAAAATTTTTAAAATAATAATAATAATAATAATAATTTTCTTGCTTGTAATTATACCTTTTTTTTTCCATTAAAGAAGACCTTTTAACATTTTTTGGAAGGTCAGTAGAGTGTCAATGAACACTTTTAACTTTTCTTTGTCTGGGGAATGATTTATTTCTCCTTCAATTCTGAATGACAACCTTGCCGGGTAGAGCATTCTTGCTTGTAGAAGTTTTTTGGTTCGGCACTTTGAATATATCATGTCACATCTTTTTGCCCTGCAACATTTCCATTAAAAAATCATTTGATAGCTTTTCCCTTGTATGTTACTTTTTTTTCTCTGATTGCTTATTAAATTCTGTCTATATGCTTAAAAATTGACATTGTTATCATGATATGGCTTGGTATGTTCTCTTTTGGCCTCATGTTATTATGGGCTTTCTGTTCTTTCTCTTCCTGAATGTCTTTTTTCTCTGCAGATTATGGAAGTTTTCATCTATTACTTTTTCATATAAGTTTTCTGTCCTTTTCTTTTTCTCTTTTTTTTTAGGAATCCCTATAATGCAGATGTTGTTATGGTTGTTGGTGTTGCTGAGTTCTTTTAACCTGTTCTTATCTTTTAATTATTCTTTTTCCATTATGCTGTTCAGCTTGGTTGCTTTTCATCACCCTGTCTTCTGGGTCACTGTTTTTTTTCTGAATCCTATAATATGCTGAGGTTTTTTTTCTCTACTGTATTCTTTCAGTTATTATATTTATTACCTCTTACCACTTCTTTTGCATATGTTTTGAGTTATCCATTCTTTTCTCAAGTCTACTATATATCTTTATGACCATTACTTTGAATTCTTACCAGTTATATTTATCTCCTTTTCATTTTGCTCTTTTGCTCTGATATTTTCTTGGTCGTTCATTTGGATGTATTTGTTTCTTCACATGTCTAGTTCTTTGCTTTTGTCTCTAAGTATTTTAGAGATAAATTATACAAGACAGTGTTAATTTCCATGATTTCTTTTAGTTTAACTACTACTGCTGATCTCTGGATTTATACCATGTGGTTAATGAAGATACCTGGTATGATTAACCTGTTTGTATTTGCTAAGACTTGTCTTGTGGCCTAACATATGACCCATTCTAGAATATGTTTCATGTGCACCTGAGAAGAATGTATATTTTGCTATTGTTGTATGGATATGTTATTGTTAGATATTAGATTTATGTTCTGTATATGTCTGTTAAGTCTGGGTGTGTTGATCAAATCTGCTATTTCCCTGTTGATTGCTATATGCATTGTTGTGAGTAGGATTTAACTTCCCCACTATTATAGTATTTCTCTTTACTTCTCTATCTTTGCTAGTTTTTTGCTTTAGATATTTGGGTGCTCTGATGTTGGGTGTATAAGTATTTATAATAGTTATATCTTTTTGATGGATTGACCCCTTATTATATAAATGACTTATTTTTCTCCTTTTTACCCTTTTTTAAAGACTTTTTTATTTATTGGAGAGAGAGCATGAGAAGGGAGGAGGAACAGAGAGAGAGGGAGAAGCAAACTCCTCGCTGAGCAGGGAAACCGACTGAATTCCTGGCCAGACAGGGCCACTAATTTGCTGTACAGATGGGGAAAGCCACAGGCTGTGTTCTGTTCAAGTGCCACTGTAAGCAGGACTGTTGGATGGGATATCAGCTTTCTGTGTCTCTGTTTAGTTTCCCTGGTTGGGTAGGCTGAAATATATATTCAGCAATGGTCAGAGCTATGAATAAATTTCCATACTTGGGTATAGTGGGAGAACCAGCTCCAAGGCCAGTAAAGCTCTTTATTTGTGGTTTTGATTCAAGACAACACTCTCCCCCCACCCAAGCTCCTGGGAAACAGGCCCCCTTGCATTGCTCTTTAAACTATTAGCTCTGCCTGCATACTCTCTGCTTGAGAATATGGGCTATGCAACTTCCAGGTGTTCTAGCCAGCCTTTCGGGTCAGGCAGGACCAAAAGCTACAATCAGCAATGGACTGGGTTATGACTCCACTCTCCTGCCTGATTGAGTCAGACTAGGTTCCAGCTACCTGCCAGCTACTCTTTGTTTGAATACCTGAATCAGGCAGACCTGTACACCACCACATTCTCTGGTTAGACTGTGTCACCAGCTTCATTCTACAGATAATGAAAACACTGGTAAGGACCATTACTTGGGCATTGCATGAAGGAATGCAGTCTGCCAAGATCTGAGTGCTGATTGTTGCAAGACCTTCCCCACCTCGTTGTCACATTCAGATTCCTAATGGTCAGCCCATAGATCCTCCTGCAATCCCCATGGGGTGAACCAAAGTGGAGACTCCAGAGAAAAGTGATCTATAATGCTGAGAGAGCTGGAGGCCCACCCTGAGCCGTCTTTTCCCCCAAAGGAACCACAGGTTCAGAGAAGACCTTTCTGTGTTGTGCTGTGCCAGCCTAGGGGTGGGGCAGTGTAGTCATCATGTAGCCATTGCTCTTACCCTCCTAATGCACTCTGAATTGGTATCTGTGGTGCAGGAAGTAAGGTGCAGCCTCACCTTTGTGTTCTAGAATTCTCTGGGTGGTGTCCAGTCCATGAATAGCTTTTAGTTGTGTTTATGAGGGAGAACATCAGGAACATCTACGTCATCATCTTGGTGATGTCACTCCCAATTTCTACTTTTTACTATAACCTTGTAGAACCATCAACCTTTTTATATAATGACATGCATAGCTTAGGAAAAAAATAAAATTGAGTTCACTAAAATAATTATTAGCTACCCACTAAGTCTCATTAATTAGGAGACAAACCAGACTTCTCAAATCAACACAAAATTGCCATTCCTTTAACATTCCATAATATATTCTCATTATAGAAAGATGGAAAATATGAAAATAATGAAGAAATAAACGTAGAGTAGCACTACTCAAAGGTAATAGCATTAAATATTTTTGTATAATCTTTTTTCTAGCTACTTTTCAAGAACTTAGTTCATACCTGCCATGTAAATTTGTATCCCATAGTCATTTCTAAAACCATTAAAACTAAACAAGAGGAAAAAATCATTGGGGGGGAGAAAAAAATGTCAACCTCTCACTACTCGTAATATGGAAATTCAGTATGTATATTCAGCTGAAAAGAAAATCAATGACATCATTTTCATGCAAAAAAGCAGAAAAACTGAGTAATTTCTTTTAAAAAGCAGCAGTACCTAGTATATTAAGAGCACAAGTGCTGGAATCAGTTTGCCTGGGTTTAAATCCTGCTTTACTTGTTTCTGGTTGTGGGAAAGACACAGTCACAACTTCCCTGAGCCTCAGTTAATAAAATAAATTAGGATAATGCCTACCTGCTACTCTTGCTATGAGTACCTATAAAACAGCACCACACCGAGCACTCAGTAGTGAATGCTCAGTAAATGTTAACTATTATTATTGAATTTATGATTAATAACCATCTAGAGGGTGAATCTCACACTGCAAAATAATAATAATAATAATAATAATACTCCAGGCAGGATAAAAAAAAAAAGGGCTGTTACAAAACCACGCAGAACAGGTTATCAGTGTAGGAGGAAGGGCAGGAGGGAAGCCTCTGCTCTCTGGAGAGGCTTAGTAGACACTCAGTGTTTATTTGTTAAATAAGTGAATCATGGACACACTTTTTTTTTTAAGATTTTATTTATTTATTTGGCAGAGAGAGAGAGGGAAAGAGAGAAAGAGCACAAGCAGGGGAGTGGCAGGCCCACGGAGAAGCAGCCTCCCTGCTGAGCAAGGAGCCCTATGTGGGGCTCGATCCCAGGACCCTGGGATTCTGACCTGAGCCAAAGGTAGACACTTAACCAACTGAGCCACCCAGGTGTCCCTCGTGGACACACCTTAAAGGCAAATCTTAGCACCTCTGGAGTGACTGACAATATTAGGCCTTTGGGATTAAGAAATGATTGTCTGGGGAAGATAACTGCTATTGAGGGTGAGCCATCTGGTAGAAACTATCTGAAAATCAGAGTGCAGGAGTAAACTCAGAGTATAAGTCTTGCATGGCAGCACATCTCCTGAAATATGTGAATTAATTTGGTTTTGAAAAACTGTGTATTGGGTGTCTGACAGAGGGAGCAGATGAGGCAGGAAGCTTTGGAAAGAAAGCTTGGGAGCTTAGAAGTGTTCAATGATAATACAGATCTCTAGTAATTGAGAGAATCCTTAAAAGCATTCCAATTTAAGTGGAGATATTGTCGTTTATTTAGGAATAGGAGAGGAAGGAAACCAGAACAGCTCCTCTGTACAGAAGGGAATATCCCAGGGGAAAAAGATTAGTTCAAGACATGTGTCATTTGATTTTCCTGTAGAATACAAACACAGTAAGAAAACTGCAAACACAAGGCCTCATGACCTTCCTTTACTTAGACTTTCTCCTCGGGAGATACATAAACTGGGGGGGCAAGGTTGGGGATAGGCTTGAAGGAGTCACAAGGTAACAGAACTCTGGCCTCAAAATTTAAGAATCCAATTTTAGTTCTGCTACTAATTAGCTGAACAGTCACACTTTACTATTGCCTCAGTTTTCTGATCTGTAAATTGGGGTTGTAACATCTTCTCTACCTCAGAAAGTGTCAGTTTAGTCAGGGGACGGAGACTAGACCAGATTTCTGTTTTTCAGTAGAGAGAATAGTTAACTAGGATAACAAATTATTTTTTTTCCTACTCAATTTTTAATTTGCAGAACTAAAAGAAAATGGACAAGAACATCTGTGATATCACTTGAACTTCCTACGCCCCCCCCAGTGTCTTTTTGTTTTTATTTTTTTACAGGGAAGACATTGCCTTTATTTCTCTGCATGCCTAGTAACAATGGTTAGCCCTTGAGTTAGCATCCCCTCATCAGCATCCCCTGAAAAGCGATGGGGTACTTTGTGTATTCTAACTTGGTTATGGTGTCTCAAAAAGATCTTTTACGTTTTTAAAATTTTATATTAACATATAATATATTATTTGTCTCAGGGGCACAGGTCTGTGATTCATCAGTCTTACACAATTCACAGCACTCACCATACCACATACCCTCCCCAATGTCCATCACCCAGCCACCCCATCCCTCCCACCCCCCTCCACTCCAGCAACCCTCAGTTTGTTTCCTGAGATTAAGAGTCTCTTATGGTTTGTCTCCCTCTCTGGTTTCGTCTTGTTTCATTTTTCCCTCCCTTCCCCTATGATCCACTGTCTTGTTTCTCAAAATCCTCATATAAGTGAGATCATATGATACTTATCTTTCTCTGAATGACTTATTTCACTTAGCATTATACCCTCTAGTTCTATCCCTGTTGTTGCAAATGGCAAGGTTTCATATTTTTTGATGGCTGCATAATACTCCATTGTGTGTGTGTGTGTGTGTGTGTGTGTGTGTATATATATATATATATATATATATATACCACATCTTCTTTATCCATCCATCTATTGATGGACATCTAGGCTCTTTCCAAAGTTAGGCTATTGTGGACATTGCTGCTATAAACGTTGGGGTGCATGTGTCCTTTTGGATCACTACATTTGTATCTTTGAGGTAAATACCCAGTAGTGCAATTGCTGGGTCGTAGGGTAGCTCTGTTTTCAACTTTTTGAGGAACCTCCATACTGTTTTCCAGAGTGGCTGCACCAGCTTGCATTCCCACCAACAGTGTAGGAGGGTTCCCCTTTCTCTGCATCCTCGCCAACATCCATTGTTTCCTGACTTGTTAATTTTAGCCATTCTGACTGGTGTGAGGTGGTATCTCATTGAGGTTTTGATTTGGATTTCCCTGATGGCAAGGAATGATGTTAAGCACCTTGTCATGTGTCTGTTGACCATTTGGATGTCTTCTTTGCAGAAATGTCTGTTCATATCTTCTGCCCATTTCTTGATTGGATTATTTGTTCTCTGGGTGTTGAGTTTGATAAGTTCTTTATAGGTTTTGGATACTAGCCCTTTATCTGATACATCATTTGCAAATATCTTCTCCCATTCTGTCAGTTGTCTTGGTTCTGTTGACTGTTTCCTTTGCTGTGCAAAAGCTTTTTATGTTGATGAAGTCCCAATACTTCATTTTTGCCCTTGCTTCCCTTGCCTTTGGCGATGTTTCCAGGAAGAAGTTGATGTGGGGGCTGAGGTTGAAGAGGTTGCTGCCTGTGTTCTCAAGGATTTTGATGGATTCCTGTCTCACATTTAGGTCTTTCACCCATTTTGAGTCTATTTTTGTGTGTGGTGTAAGGAAATGGTCCAGTTTCATTCTTCTGCATGTGTCCAATTTTCCCAACACCATTTGTTGAAAAGACTGTCTTTTTTCATTGGACATTCTTTCCTGCTTTGTCAAAGATTATTTGACCATGGAGTTGAGGGTTTACTTCTGGGCTCTCTATTCTGTTCCATTGATCTACGTGTCTGTTTTTGTGTCAGTACCATACTGTCTTGATTACTACAGCTTTGTAATAGAGCTTGAAGTCCGGAATTGTGATGCCACCAGCTTTGCTTTTCTTTTTCAACATTCCTCTAGCTATTCGTGGTCTTTTCTGGTTCCATACAAATTTTAGGATTATTTGTTCTGTTTCTTAGAAAAAAGTTGATGGTATTTTGATAGGGATTGCATTAAATGTGCATATTGCTCTAGGTAGCACAGATACTTTCACAATATTTGTTCTTCTAATCCATGAGCATGGAACATTTTTTCTTTTGTGTGTGTGTCTTCCTCAATTTCTTTCATGAGTATTGTATAGTTTTTTTAGTACAGATTCTTTGCCTCCTTGGTTAGATCTATTCCTAGGTATCTTATGGTTTGGGATGCAATTGTAAATGGGATCGACTCCTTAATTTCTCTTTCTTCTGTCTTGTTGTTGGTGTATAGAAATGCCACTGATTTCTGTGCATTGATTTTATATCCTGCCATTTTACTGAATTCCTTTATGAGTTCTAGCAGTTTTGGGGTGGAGTCTTTTGGGTTTTCCACATAAAGTATCATATCATCTGCAAAGAGTGAGAGTTTGACTTCTTCTTTGCCAATTCGGATGCCTTTTATTTCTTTTTGTTGTCTGATTGCTGAGGCTAGGACTTCTAGTACTATGTTGAATAGCAGTGGTGAGAGTGGACATCCCTGCCATGTTCCTGACCTTAGGGGAAAAGCTCTCAGTTTTTCCCCATTGAGAATGATATTCGCTATGGGTTATTCATAGATGGCTTTTATAGTATTGAGGTATGTACCCTCTATGCCTTCACTCTGAAGAGTTTTAATAAAGAAGGGATGCTGTACTTTGTCAAATGCTTTTTCTGCATTTATTGAGAGGATCATATGGTTCTTGTCCATTCTTTTATGAATGTAGTGTATCACACTGATTGATTTGTGGATGTTGAACCAACCTTGCAGCCCAAGGATAAATCCCACTTGGGATGAATAATCCTTTTAATGTACTGTTGGATCCTATTGACTAGTATTTTGGTGAGAATTTTTGCATCCATGTCCATCAGGGATATTGGTCTGTAATTCTCCTTTTTAATAGGGTCTTTGTCTGGTTTGGGGATCAAGGTAATGCTGGCCTCATAAAACGAGTTTGGAAGTTTTCCTTCCATTTCTATTTTTTTTTGGAACAGTTTCAGAAGAATAGGTATTAAGTCTTCTTGAAATGTTTGGTAGAATTCCCCTGGGAAGCCATCTGGCCCTGGGCTCTTGTTGGGAGATTTTTGATTTTTGATTACAGCTTCAATTTCCTTGCTGGTTATGGGTCTCTTCAGGTTTTCTATTTCTTCCTGGTTCAGTTTTGGTAGTTGATACATCTCTAGGAATGCATCCATTTTTTCCAGATTATCTAATTTGCTGGCATATAGTTGCTCATAATATGTTCTTATAATTGTTTGTATTTCTTTGGTGTTGGTTGTGATCTCTCCTCTTTCATTCATGATTTTACTTAATTGGGTCCTTTCTCTTTTCTTTTTGATAAGTCTGGCCAGGGGTTTATCAATCTTGTTAATTCTTTCAAAGAACCAGCTCCTAGTTTCGTTGATCTGTTCTACTGTTCTTTTGGTTTCTATTTCATTGATTTCTGCTCTGAACTTTATTATTTCTCTTCTCCTGCTGGGTTTCGGCTTTATTTGCTGTTCTTTCTCCAGCTCCTTTAGGTGTAGGTTTAGGTTGTGTATTTGAGACCTTTCTTGTTTCTTGAGAAAGGCTTGTATTGCTATATACTTTCCTCTCAGAACTGCCTTTGCTGCATCCCAAAGATTTTGAACAGTTGTGTTTTCATTTTCATTGGTTTCCATGAATTTTTTAATTCATCTTTAATTTCCTGGTTGACCCATTCATTCTTTAGTAGGATGCTCTGTAGCCTCACCATGTATTTGAGTTCTTTCCAACTTTCCTCTTGTGATTGAGTTCTAGTTTCAAAGCACTGTGGTCCAAAAATATGTAAGGAATCATCCCAGTCTTTTGGTACTGGTTGAGACCTGACTTGTGACCCAGGATGTGATCTATTCTGGAGAATATTCCATGGGCACTAGAGAAGAATGTGTATTCTGTTGTTTTGGGATGGCATGTTCTGAATATATCTGTGAAGTTCATCTGGTCCACTGTGTCATTTAAAGCCTCCATTTCCTTGTTGATCTTTTGCTTAGATGATCTGTCTATTTCAGTGAGGAGTGTGTTAAAGTCCCCTACTATTATTGTATTATTGTCAATGTGTTTCTTTGCTTTTGTTATTAATCGGCTTATATAATTGGCTGCTCCCATGTTAAGGGCAAAAATATTTACAATTGTTAGATCTTCTTGTTGGGTAGACCCTTTAAGTATGATATAGTGTCCTTGTTCATCTCTTATTATAGTCTTTGGTTTAAAATCTAATTTGTCTGATGTAAGGATTGCCACCCTAGCTTTCTTTTGATGTCCATTAGCATGGTAAAGGGTTTTCCACCCCCTCACTTTAAATCTGCAAGTGTCTGGGTCTAAAATGAGTCTCTTGCAGACAGCATATGGATAGGTCTTGTTTTTTTTTTTAATCCAATCTGATACCCTGTGTCTTTTGATTGGGGCATTTAGCCCATTTACATTCAGGGTAACTCTTGAAAGATATGACTTTAGTGCCATTGTATTGCCTGTAAGGTGACTGTTACTGTATATTGTCTCTGTTCCTTTCTGGCCTATGTTACTTTTAGGCTCTCTCTTTGCTTAGAGGACCCCTTTCAATATTTCTTGTAGGGCTGGGCTGGTTTCATGTTTGCAAATTCCTTTAGTTTTTGTTTGCCCTGGAAGATTTTTATCTCTCCTGTTTCAATGACAGCCTAGCTGGATATAGTACTCTTGGCTGCATATTTTTATCATTTAGTGCTCTGAATATATCATACCAGTCCTTTCTGGCCTGTCAGGTCTCTGTGGATAGGTCTGCTGCCAATCTAATGTGTCTACCGTTGTAGGTTACAGACCTCTTGTGCCGAGCTGCTTGCAGGATTTTCTCTTTGTCTCTGAGACTTGTGAGTTTTACTATTAGATGTCAGGGTGTTGACCTATTTTTATTAATTTTGAGGGGGGTTCTCTGTGCCTCCTGAATTTTGATTCCTGTTTCCTTCCCCAAATTAGGGAAGTTCTCTGCTATAATTTGCTCCAATATACCTTCTGCCCCTCTCTCTCTTTCTTCGTCTTCTGGGATCCCAATTATTCTAATGTTGTTTTGCTTTATGGTATCACTTATCTCTCAAATTCTGCACTCGTGATCCAGTAGTTGTTTATCTCTCTTTTTCTCGGTTTCTTTATTTTCCATCATTTGATCTTCTATATCACTAATTCTCTCTTCTGTATCATTAATCCTAGCAGTTAGAGACTCCATTTTTTATTGCACCTCATTAATAGCCTTTTTGATTTCAACTTGGTTAGATTTTAGTTCTTTTATTTCTCCAGAAAGGGATTCTCTAGTATCTTCCATGCTTTTTTCAAGCACAGCTAGTATCTTTATAAGCATCATTTTGAACTCTAGTTCCAACATATTACTAATGTCTGTTTTGATTAGGTGTCTGGCAGTCAGTACTGCCTCTTGTTCTTTTTTTTTTGAGGTGAGTTTTTCCATCTTGTCATTGTGTCCAGAGGAGAACAGATGAATGAGAGAACAAAATGCTAACAGGATAACAATGACCCCAGAAAAATATACACTAAACAAATCAGAAGAGACCCAAAACCAGGGGGAAAAGAAAGGGGGAAAAAAAAAAGAATATGATCAGGCTGGTGAATAGAACAGAGCCACCCACTAGATTTTGGGTGTATTTTGGTCTGCTAGAAGAAACTGCCTCCCACAATTTTAAAGAATGAAAAACATATATATTACAAAAATAAGGGTAAATACAATGAGGGGATGGAATATGACTGTAAAGTTGAAAATTTAAAGATTTTTAAAAAGGAATTGATAAGTTGGTTGAAAAACAAATGAAAAAAAATTAAAAAAAAAAAGAATGTGATCAGGCAGGAGACTAGGACAATGTCATACACTAGATTTAGGGTATATTTTGGTCTGTTAGAAAAAACTGTATCCCAAAATTTTAAAGAAAGAAAAACTTATATATATATATATACAAAAAATAAGGTTAAATACAATGAAGGGATAAAACATGACTGTAAAAATGAAAATTAAAAAAGATTTTAAGAAAGGAATTGATAAGATGTTGGTTGAAAAAGGGAAGAAGAAAAATTCAACTAAAAAATAGAAAAAGAAAAAATAAAATTTTAAAAATCAACTTTGAAAAACTAAATAATCATGAGGGAAAAGCCATGAATTCTATGTGCAGTATTCCCCTAGTGCTGGAGTTCTGCCATTCTCATTGATCGGTAAACTTGGTCTTGGCTTGCTGGCTGTTCGTGCTGATCTTCTGGGGGAGGAGCCTGTTGCCATGGTTCCCAAATGTCTTTGCCGGAGGTGGAATTGCCCCACCCTTGTGAGTCCGGGCTAAGCAAGCTGCTCGGGTTTGCTCTCGGGAGCTTTTGTTCCCTGCAAGCTTTCCATACAGCGTTGGAGGACCAGGGTGAAAATGGTGGCCTCCCAATCTCCGCCCAGAGGAGCCGAGAACTCGGGGCCCCGCTCCTCAGTGCGCCCCCAGAGAAAAGTAGTCAGTCACTCCCGTCTCCCCGGTCTCTGGCCGCACTCCGTGCTCACCCGGCCTGGGACCAAGCGGTTCTATCTCTGGCACCTGACCCCATGTGGAGTCTCCAAACCCAGCAGATCCCTGCGGTGTGCTCCCTCACCGCTCTTCCCGGGGGAGGAAGGGGAGTCTCCCTGGCTCTGCCGCTTATTGGGTCCCTGCTGGAGGATCAGTGGCCCGACTGGGCCGCGGATCACAGTTTATGGCAACCCCGAGCTGAGAGCCCGCACCTCGGCTCCATCTCTGCAGCCGGCTTCCCCGTTGCGATCCCTGGGAGCTCTGCTGCACTCAGGCACCCCCGGTCTTTCTGTGACCCTGAGGGTCCTGAGACCACACCGTCCCGCGAGGGTTCCACGCCCGCTTAGCCACTGGAGTGACCTCCCTCGGCGGAGCCGGCTTCTAAAAGTTCCGATTTTGTGCTCCGCGGCTCTATCACTTGCCAGAAGCGGCCATCGGAGGCCCCCTCCCCCGCCGTCTATCCTCTCGAATATCGCCTCGGATTCACTTCTCTGCACGTCCTACCTTCCAGAAAGTGGTCGCTTCTCTGTTCAGAGAGTTGTTGCTACTCTCCTCTTCGGTCTCCGGTGGAGTTCATAGGTGTTCAGAATGGTTTGATCCCTATTCAGCTGAATTCCTGAGACCAGCCAAAATCCTGGTCTTCTACTCCTCCGCCCCGCCCATAACAAATTATTAATAGCGTAACTGAAAAGGCCGGAAAGACACATTAAAGTGTGGCCAAGAAAATAACTATCAGAGGGCGCCTGGGTGGCTCAGTTGGTTAAGCGACTGCCTTCGGCTCAGGTCATGATCCTGGAGTCCCGGGATCGAGTCCCACATCAGGCTCCCTGCTCAGCAGGGAGTCTGCTTCTCCCTCTGACCCTCTTCCCTCTCATGCTCTCTGTCTCTCATTCTCTCTTTCTCAAATAAATAAATAAAATCTTAAAAAAAAAAAAAGAAAATAACTATCAGAGCAGTTACACCCCGAAAGGGTAGAGCAACAAAGGGAAGAAGGCAGAATTGGTAGAATTTAGAGGGTTAAGAGGGAGGACCACAGAACTGACCCTCAAATCTCAGAAGAAGTGCTGCTACTGGGCTGATGCTGGTGGCATTATATTCAGAGGTGGGCCCCCATGCAGCTGGGACTCTACCTTCTGAGAAGTGAATGCTTGAGGGTTAGTGCTCATATCTTGAGGTGGGGGTACCATAAAACTACTTCTGCAAATATTAAAACAACTGCAAACTGGATTCATCTGCTTACTACTAGAAGGCCCTACCCCTGCTGGAGTGCTGCTGACAGAATAAGAGGCACACTGGAAGGGGAAGTCCCCTCTTTGGTCTCCTGCCTTTCAGTCTCCCTCTAATGCCTCTCCCTCCCAGGGCAGAGCCAAGCTGGTGTGCTCAGAGCCCCACCATCACCAGGTGCTATATAACAGGATAGGTTTTCAGCTGGGAGGTAACAGCTTCACATCCAGTACAATGTCCATAAGAGAGAGAAAGCAGCCTGCCTGCCTGTCTTTTCTTACAGGTCTTTGGAATAGGACATCTCCATTATATTAGAAGACAACTAGGTAGGGGTACTTTAAGCAAGTGAGCAAGCCAGATATGCCCTCACCCAGGGCTTTCAGTGGTGGCTGTGCAGCTTGGAGAATATGATTCCATGCAAATGAAGGTAGGAGAGTTTACTTCGGAGGGCTGCAGTGTAGCCTGAGAAAGTTTATGGTGGTCTTGGAGTCAAAAGGTCTACTCCTGACCCACCAGCAAAACTCTTCAGACCTCAGTTTCCTTACTGGATACCAAGATAGTATGATTCTGTGTAAACCTGGCTTTTTAGAGGGGCTAGTATGTTTTATGGTCTTCTTACCTCACCCATTCCCTGACCTCTTCACATACATAAATCTTAAATTGTGATTAGGTTTCAAGACCAGCAAATAAGGGGGGGAGGTCATATGTGGTCAAACTTGCTCAGAAATATGACATTTGGGGACACCTTGTGGCTCAGTCGGTTAAGCATCTGCCTTCGGCTCAGGTCATGCTCCCAGGGTCCTGGGATCAAGCCCCACATTTGGCTCCCTGCTCAGAGGGGAGGTCTGCTTCTCCCTCTCCCTCTGCCCCTTCCCCCACTCTTTCTGTCTCTCTCAAAAAATTAATAAATTTTTTTAAATATGCCATCTTGAAGCCTACATATAACCTATCATCTACACAGCCAGATTATCCTCCAGAGTTGGAACAACTTTTTCAAAGATGAGTACCAGAGGAAGTTGTTAGATTGTTAAAGGCTCTTGTTGTGTAAAAGATAACATGGATCACAAAATGCTAGACTCCAACTCAGCCAGCACATGGGAACTGAAATCTATATATACATCTTAGAACTTATTCTTACATGTGTTCTATAGTCACTGAGAATGGCAAGAGCTATTTAAACAGTAACATTTACTCCACCCTTTCTTTGTTGTTTTTTTTAAATATGTGTACAACAACCCCCAGAATGACTAAAATGAAAACATAATTAAGTACTACTGGAGTTACAGGACAACCAGAACACTCATACATGACTGGTAGCAACTTAAATTGAACAATCCCTTTTGGAACATGGTTTGGTAATGTTTACTAAACCTAACACTGTGCTAAACCTTATAATCTAATGATTCCCTCTTGCATACACACCTACCAGCATTCATACTGAATAATTTTAAAAGAAGTTCAATAAGTGAATATAATCTTTGCTGTTAGGAGTCAGGATATTAGTTACTCTGTGGGGTTGATGAGGGAGACAGGAGCAGAAGGGAGACTTCTAGGGTGCCGCTAATGTTTTGCTTTTTTTAATTGAAATATATTTGACATATACATTGTATAAATTTATTGTGTACAACATGTTATTTTGTTACATTTGTATACTGTAATATGATTGCCACCTCTATTACACTGCATAATTATCTTTTTAGTGGTTGGAATAATTAAATTCTAGTGTCTTAGCAAGTTTGTTGCTTATAATGCAGTATTGTTGTCTATATTCATTTTACTGTGCATTACATCTCTAGGGCTTATTTACTACTACTGAGTTTTCACCCTGAAACATCTGTCTTATCCCTCCACTCCCCATTCTGGGGTAACCACCATTTTACTCGTTGTTTACAAGTTTGGTTTATTTAGATTCTTCATATAAGAGATATGATACAATACTTGTTATTCTCTGACTTATCTCACTTAGCATATTTTCCTCAAGGATAAGTCATGTCACAAGTGGCAAAATGTCCTCCTTTCTCATGGCTGAATAATATTCATATGTGTATTCAGGAATTTATATACATAATTTTCTTTATTCGTTCATCTCTTGATGGACACTTAGGGTGTTTCTATATCTTGGCTATTGTGAATAATGCTGTAATAAACATGGGACTATCTCTTCAAAATCCTGTTTCATTTGCTTTAAATATTTACCTGGAAGTGAAACTGCTATCTCATATGGTAGATCTGTCTTTAACCAACTGAGCCACCCAGGCGCCCCGGTAGATCTGTCTTTAAATTTTTGAGGAAGCCCCATATTGTTTTCCATAGGGGTTGAACCAATTTGTATTCCCACCAACAGCATTATAGGGTTCCCTTTTCTCCACATCCTGGCCAGCACTTGTTATCACTTGTCTTCTAGAACCTAGCCATTCTAAGAGGTGTGAGTATCTCATTGTGCTTTTGATTTTCCCTGATGATTAGAGACGTTGAGCATCTTTTCATGTACCTGTTGGCTATTTGGCTGTGTTCTTTGGGAAAAAAATGTCTATTTAGTTCTGCCCATTTTATATTGGACTTTTTGTTGATATTAATTTGTATGATTTTTTTAATATATTTGGGAGCAGTATTAACCACTCGTCCAGTATATGGCTTGCAAAAATGTTTTCTCATTCTGTATATTGCCTTTTCATTTTGTTAACTGTTCAACATGTGCAGAAACTTTTTAAGTTTGATGTAGTCCTACTTGATTTATGCTTTTGTTATTTCTGCTTTTTTGTGTCATATCCAAAAAATCATTGCCAAGACTAATGTTAAGGAGTTTCTTCCCTATGTTTTCTTTTAGAAATTTTATAGGATAAGGTCTGATGATTAAGTCTTTCATCCATTTGAGTTAATTTCAGTGCACAGTGTAATGTAGGGGTCCAATGTCCTTGGCCTGTATGTTTTCCCAGCACCGTTTGTTGAATACACTATCCATTCCCCACTGAATATTCTTGGCTCCATTCTTGTCTAATATAAGTTGACCGGATATGCAGAGGTTTAATTCTGAGCTACTTTGTTCTGTTGGTCTGTTTGTCTACTTTTGTGCCAGTATCATTCCGTTTTTATGAATATAGCTTTGTAGTATAGTTTGAAGTGATTAAGTGTGATACTTCCACCTTTACTCTTTCTCCTCAGAATTAATTTGACTATCAGGGTCTTTTGTGATTCCTTACAAATTTTAGAAAACAAATTTTTTTTATTTCTATGAAGAATGCCATTGTTATTTGGTGGGGATTGTGTTAAATCTATAGATGGCTTTTGGTATTATGGACACTTTAACAATATAATAATTCTTCCAGTCCCTAAACATGGGATTACTTTCCATTTGTGTCATCTTTGATTTCTTTCAGCAAAGCCTTGTAGTTTTTATTGTACATATATTATACTTTTTTGGTTAAGTCTATTCCTAAATACTTTATTGTTTTTGATGCTATTGTAAATGGGATCATTTTCTTTAATGAGGAAACATCTGAAAAAGGAATAGTGTATAGATATGCAACTGATTTCTATATGTTGATTTAGTTTCCTGCAGCCTTACTGAAATTGGTAATTAGTTCCAACAGTCTTTTGGTTGAGTCTTCAGATTTTCTGTATTTAAAATTACATCATCTGGAAATAGCATCGGTTTAACTTTTTCCTTCTGATTTGAATTCCTTTTATTTCTTGGTCTTGCCTATCGCTGTAACAAAGATTTCCAGTGCTATATTGAATAAAAGTGGTGAGAGTGGGCACCCTTGAAAGGAAAAGCTTTTGGTTTTTCTCCATTGAGTATAATGTTACCTGTGGGCTTGTTGTATGAGGCCTTTATTATGGTGAGATATGTTCCATTCTGTTGAAAGTTTTTATCATGAGTATGTTGTATTTTGTTGTATGCCTTTTCTGCCCCTATTCAGGTGATCATTTAATTTTTACCTTTCATTTAAGTGTTGTGTTACATTTATTGATTTGTATATGTTGAACCATCCTTGTGTCTGAGGGATAAATCCCACTTGGTCATCATGTATAATCCTTTTAATGTGTTCTTGAATTTGGTTTGCTAACATTTTGTTGAGAATTTTGCATCTATATTTATCAGGGATATTGGCCTATGGTTTTTCTTGTGGTGTCTTTATTTGGCTTGGATATCAGGGTAACACTGGCCTTGTAGAATGGGTTTAGAAGTATTCCCTTCTCCTCAAATTTTTGGAGGAGTCTGAGGAGGATTGGTGTTAATTCTTCTTTAAATGTCTGGTAGAATTCACCAGCAAGATCTGGGCTTTTCTCTGTTGGGAGCTTTTTGATTACTGATTCAATCTCTTTACTTGTTAATGATCTGTTCAGATTTTCTATTTCTTCATGGTTCATGAAGGTTAGGTTGTGTGTTTCTAGATATTTATCCATTTCTTCTAGGTTGTTGGCATACAATTTTTCAAATGTCTCTTGTGATCCTATATATTTCTGTGGTATCTGTTGTAATGTCTCCTCTTTCATTTCTAATTTTATTCATCTTATCTTTTTTCTTAGTCAATTTTATCCTTTTGAAGAAACAGCTCTCAGTTTCATTCTTTATTGTTTTTCTGGTCTCTATTTCATTTATTTCTGCTCTGATCCTTATTATTTTCTTCCTTCTAACTTTGGGTCTAATTTGTTCTTTTCTTTCTAGTTGCTTGAAGTATAAAGTTAGGTTGTTTGAGATATTTCTAATTTCTTCATATATGCACTTGTCACTATAAACTTTCTACCCAGAACTGTTTTTGCTGTATCACATAAGTTTTGATATGTTGTATTTTCATTTTCATTTGTTTTGAATAATTTTTTATCTCCTTCTTTATTTCTTTTTGACCCATTGGTTGTTCAGTAGTGTGTTGTTTACAAATATATTTTCCACATATTTGTAGATCTCCTAGCTTTCTTCATTATTGCTAGTTAATACCATTGAAATCATACCAACTATCTTCTCTAAACACAATCTTAAATTTGTTAGGATTTGTTTTGTGTTTTATTATATGATTCACTATGGAAAATATTCTGTGCACATTTGAGAAGAAAATATATTTGGGTGCTAATGAACAGAATGTTCTATAAATGTCTATTAAGTTCCAACATTACCTTATTGATTTTTTGTCCGGGTGACCTACCCATTCCCCAAAAATGGGGTATTGAACCATACTTTAGAACAAATGAACTTGAGTCCCCTACACTATTGTATTGTTGTCTATTTCTCCTTTTAGATCTGAATTTGCTTAATATATTTTGGTACTCCAGTATTGAGTGTGTATATATTTATGATTACTATATATTCTTCATGTATTGACCCTTTTATCATTTTATAATGACTTTGTCTCTTGTAACTGTTTTTTTGGCTTGAAGTTTGTCTGATAGAAGTAGCTATTCCTGCTTTCTTTTTGGTGTTTTCACTTGATGGAATATCCTCATCCATCCCTTCACTTTCAGCCTATGTGTGTCTTTACAGATGAAATCGGTTACCCTGTAGTCAGCATATAATTGGGCCTTTTTAAAACAAAAATCCTTCCAGTGACTTTGTGCCTTTTGATTGGTGAACTTAATCCATTTACATTTGAAGTGATGATAGATATGGAAGGAGTTAATACTGTCATCTTATTGTTTGCCTTCTGGTTGTTTTGTAGCTTTTTTTTTTTTTTTTTTTTTTCCCTTCTGTATCTGCCTGCCTTTGAGCACATCACAGGGAAACCCACCAATTTACAATTTCTCCCTTATGATTTGTGATTCTCTTCTAGATTTTTGCTTTGTAGGTTACCATGAGGCTTACATAAAGCATCTTGCACATAAAATAGTTCATTTTAAGCTGATAGCAACGTATCTTCATTCACCTATAAATTTTCCACTTTTATTTCTTCCCTTTTATATTTTTGATGTCACAATTATATAAAGGCTAAAATAAGGAGGATTAATTAACAAATTCACAGCATAAAAAGAAGTAAATTAAGTGGTTAATATATTAATATAGTTTTCTAATTCAAATTTTTACCTTTACCAGAATATTATGTATTTCATTTTTTGTGTCACTATAATTAGCATCTTTTCATTTTTTCTTGCAAGGCAAGTCTAGTGGTGCTGAACTCCCCCAGCTTTTATTTATCTGGCAAAGTTATTCTTGAGATATGAAGGAGGCTTTCCTAAAGTGTTCTTTGCTGGCATTTTATATTTTTCAACACTTTGAATATTTCACTCTACTTTCTCCTGGCCTGTAGAGTTTCTGCTGAAAAACCTGTGGATAACCTAAGAAGGAACCCTCATTAGTCACCTCTTTTGTCCCCTCAGGAGATCTTTTTGCATTGAGATAATAGGGTGTTCTGCTAGTGTTGTGAACCTGTATGTCCAATTCCTTCTCCAGGTTTAGGAGGTTCTCAGCTATTATTCCCTTAAATAAACTCTATCCTCCCTTCTCCTTCTGTTCTCCTTATGGTACTCCAGTTCTTCCTCTTCTTCCTCTTCCTCTTCTTTTTTGAAATATAGCATTTTTATTTACAACTCTATTTAGTTTAGTTAACCATCTGAACTTCTACAACAGTTTTATTTCCCTATACTTTTTGGCTGTGTATTCTCTGACCATCTTTTCATATGATAACAATTTTACAATATTTTCCCTATAGACTCTGGGAATGATAATTCAGTCTTTCTTTTAACAGGTTGATTGAAATCCTTTAGTATTGTAATTTTATTTTTCATGTTTTTTTTTAATTCTAGTTGGTTAATATACAGTGTTATATTGCTTATATGTCTACAATATAGTAATTTAACACTTCTATACATCACCCTGTGCTCATCACAAAAAGTGCACTCCTTAGTCATCATCACCTATTTCATCCATCCCCCCACCACCCTCCCGCTGGTAACCTTCAGTTTGTGCTCTACTGAGAGAATATCTGTTAAGCATCTGTTTCTTGGTTTGCTTCCTTCTCTCTTTTTTTCCCTTTACTCATTTGTTGTTTCTTAAATTCCACAAATGAGTGAAATCATATGGTATTTTTCTCTGACATATTTTGCTTAGTTTAATAATCTCTAGCTCCATCCATGTTGTTGCAAATGGCAAGATTGCATTCTTTTTTATGCCTAATATGCCATTATGTATGTATGTGTATATATATGTTTGTGTGTGTATGTATATGTATGTATGTGTGTGTATACACATACACACACACACACACACACACACACACACACACCACATCTTTATCCATTCATCAGTTGATGGACACTTGGGCTGTTTCCATCATTTGGCTGTTGTAGATAATGCTGCTATAAACCTCGGGGGGGTGGGGGATATATCCCTCTGAATTAGCACTTTTGTATTCTTTGGATAAATACCTAGTAGTGCAACTGCTGGATTGTAGGTAGTTCTTTTTAACTTTTTGAGGAACCCCCGTACTGTTTTCCAGAGTAGCTGCACCAGTTTGCATTCCCACCAACAGCGCAAGAGGGTTCCCCTTTCTCCACATCCTTGCCAACATGTGTTGTTCCTTGTGTTGTTGATTTTAGCCATTCTGACAGGTGTGAAGGGATATCTCAGTAGTTTTTTGATTTGTATATCCCTGATGAGGCATGATGTTGAGTATCTTTTCATAGGTCTGTATGACTTCTGTATGTCTTTTTTGGAAAAAATATCTATTCTGGTATGCTGCCCATTTTTAATTGGATTATTCATTTTGGGGGGTGTTGAGTTTTATAAGTCCTTTATATATATATATATATATATATATACAAATATACATATACAAAATATATGTATACATATATTTAAGATTTTATTTATTCATGAAAGACGGTGGGTGGGTGCAGAGGGAGAAGCAGGCTCCCAAGGAGCAGGGAGCCCAATGCGGGACTCGATCCCAGCATCCTGGGATCATGACCTGAGCCGAAGGCAGACATTTAACCATCTGAGCCACCCAGACACCCTATAAGTCTTTTATATATTTTGGATACTAACCCATTATCAGATATGTCATTTTCAAGTATCTTCTCCCATTTGATAGGTTGCCTTTTAGTTTTATTGTTTCGTTCACTGTGCAGATGCTTTTTATTCTGATGAAGTTCCAATAATTTATTTTTGCTTTTGTTTCCTTTGCCTCAGGAGCATCTAGAAAGATGTTGCCATGGGCAATGTCGGAGAAATTACTGCCTGTGCTCTCTTCTAGAATTTTTATTGTTTCAGGTCTCACATTTAGGTCTTTAATCCATCTTGAATTTATATTTGTATTTGGTGTAAAAAATGGTCCAGTTTCATTCTTTTGCATGTTACTGTCCAGTTTTCCCAACATCATTTGTTGAAGAGACTTTTTTCCATTGAATATTCTTTCCTGCTTTGTCAAAGATTAATTGACCATATAACTGTGAGTTTATTTCTGGGTTTTCTATTCTGCTCCATTCATCTATATGTTTATTTTTGTGCCAGTACTATACTGTTTTGACCACTACAGTTTTGTAATATAACTTGAAGTCTGGAATTGTGATGTCTCCAGCTTTGCTTTTCTTTTTCAAGTTTGCTTTGGCTAGTCGGGGCTTTTGTGGTTCCATACAAATTTTAGGATTATTTGTTCTAGCTCTGTGAAAAGTGCTATTGATATTTTGATAGGGATTGCATTAAATGTATAGATTATTTTGGGTAGTATAAACATTTTAATGATATCTGTTCTTCCAATCCATGAACATGGAATGTTTTCCCATTTCTTTGTATGAACCTCAACTTCTTTCATCAGTGCTTTATAGTTTTCATAGTACAGATCTTTCACCTCTTTGGTTAGGTTTATTCCGAAGTATCTTGCTTCTGGTGCAATTGTAAAGGGGACCGAGTCCTTAATTCTCTTTCTGCTGCTTCATTGTTGGTGTATAGAAATGCAACAGATTTCTGTATGTTGACTTTATATCCTGCAACTTCACTGAATTCCTGTATCAGTTCTATTTTTTTGGTGGAGTCTTTTGGGTTTTCTGTATAGAGTATCATGTCATCTGCAAATAGTGGAAGTTTGACTTCTTCCTTGCTGATTTGGATGCCTTTTATTTCCTTTTGTTGTCTGATTGCTGTGGCTAGGACTTCCAGTACTATGTTAGATAACAAGGATGTCCACTCTCACCACTGTGTTGTTTCTGACTTTAGGGGAAAAGCAAAAGCTCTACATTTTTCCCCATTGAGTACATTAGTCATGGGTTTATCATGGCTTTTATTATGTTGAGATATGTTCCCTCTAAACCTACTTTGTTAAGGGTTTTTATCATAAATGGGTGTTACCCTTTATCAGATGCTTTTTCTGCATCTATCGAAATGATCATATGGTTCTTATCCTTTTATTAATATGGTTTATCACATTGACTGATTCGTGAATATTGAACCACCCTGGCAACCCAGGAATAAATCACTCTTGATCGTGGTGAATGATTATTTTAAAGTATAATTGCTAGTTTATTGAGAATTTTTGCATCCATGTTCATTAGGGTATTGGCATGTAGTTCTCTTTTTTAGTGGTCTTTATCTGGTTTTGGTATCAGGGTAATGCTGGCCCCACAGAATGCATTTCAAAGTCTTCCTTTTCTATTTTTTGGAATAATTTCAGAAGAATAGGTATTAACTCTTCTTTAAATGTTTGATAGAATTCATTTTTGTGACTTTTGTTTGCTGGGAATTTTATGATTTCTTATTCAATTTCCTTGCTGGTTATTGGTCTGTTCAAGTTTTCTATTTCTTCCTGTTTGTTTTATTTTTTTTTTTTAAGATTTTATTGATTTGTCAGAGAGAGAGAGAGAGCACAAGCAACGGGAGCAGGCAAGCAGAGGGAGAAGCAGACTCCCCGCAGAGCTAGGAGCCCGATGTGGGACTTGATCCCAGGACCCTGGGATCATGACCTGAGCCGAAGGCAGACGCTTAACTGACTGAGCCACCCAGGCATCTCTTCCTGTTTGTTTTAGATGATTGTATGTTTCTAGGAACTTATCCATTTCTTCCAGGATGTCCAATTTGTTGGCATATAGTTTTTCATAATATTCTAATTGTACTTTTGTAGTGTTGGTTGTTATTTCTCTTTTCTCATTTGTGATTTTATTTGGGTCCTTTCTCTTTTCTTTTTGATATGTCTGACTAAAGGTATATCAATTTTACTAATATTTTTCAAAGAACCAGCTCTTGGTTTCATTGATCTATTTTATTGTCTCTCTTTTTTTAAGTTTCTGTATCATTTATTTCTGCTCTAATCTTTATTTCCGTCCTTCTGCTGGCCTTAGGCTTCATTTGTTCATTTATTTGAGAATTTTGCTTCTTGAGGTAGACCTGTATTGCTATATACCTCCCTCTTAGGACCACTTTTGCGGCATCCCAAAAGTTTTTGACCATTGTGTTTTCATTTTCATTTGTTTCCATGTTATTTTTGTAATTTGATTTCCTGGTTGACCTATTCATTATTTAGCAACATGTTGTTTAACCGCCATGTATTCATGGTCTTTCCAAATTTTTCTTGTGGTTGACTTCTAGTTTCATAGCATTGTGGTCAGAAAAGGTGCATGGTATGATTTCAAATTTTTTTTTTATTTGTTGAGGCCTGTTTTTGTGACCTACTGTATGATCTATTCTGGAGAGTGTTTCATGTGCACTTGAAAAGAATGTGTATTCTGCTATTTTAGGATGAAACGTTCTAAAATATCTGTTAAGTCCATTTGATTTTGCTGATTGAATCTGATAGCTCTCATGGGATTTCTTCACTTTTAAAAAATCTTAGTTCTCTTTCAAGTCACTTGTTCTTTTTTTCATCTGGTCTATCCTGTTACCTAGGATGATGGTCCTGTAAGAGCAAAGAAATGACCAGGAGATAGTGAGTGAGACATAGGTTTATTGGGGGAACTTACAGGGAGTCCAGGAGAGGCTGACTGGACAAAGCATCTAAGGCTGGAATCTGCATGAAGCAAGTTTTTATGGTTTAACAACTAGCCATTCCTCTCCTAGCATGGCCAGTGTTCTAAGGAGATCAAGGTCTGCCACACAGATATTCTTGGTTACAGAGGAGGTGCTCCAGGTTGGCCATTCCCAGAGCCCCTGACCTTGAATGCTAAGCAACATGTTCTTCTGTACCTTCTGCTTGATGGTAATATAGAAGGAGGATGGGATCTGTATATTCTCAAGACAGTGATTAGCAGGGACATTCAGGGTGTGCTTGTATAAACCAAACATCCAGCACATATCACGCAGTTCCTCCCTCTCTGCCTCCAAACTCCTCCCTATCCCACTGGGATGACATGCTGGGATTTTCAATCAGGTTGGCTTAGACCCCTAAGAATATGTCTCCTGTGCATTGTCTACCCAGTTTTGTACTCTCCAGGTTCACCTTTTCCCCAATCATAGAAGGGGAGCTGGGACAGGCTCACTGACTCCCCTGGGTCCAGTCTCTTCCAAGGTCTTATCCACCCACTTTCAGATGCATAGGTGCATAGAAATTGCTTAGGTGTCCTGGTGTAATGTGCAAAGGCACTTTTGTTTGATTTACAACTAATTGGGCATCAATAACCAAAGATAAGGGGAAAAAGGATTCATGCCACCATGATGCTGACTTTAGAGAAGTCATTGTTTTGCCTCTTGATCTGGGCGCTGTTTCCATGAAAGTAAGCAATTTATAAAAATTTATAAATAACAAAAAATTTAAACATGCATCAAGCTGTAGAGTTAGATATATATATATGCAGTACTTCAATAAAAGTGAAATGTGATTCTATTCTACTTTAGGTTATATAGCCAAATGAAATGAAAGCAAGAAATCAGATATACACCCATATTGATGGCAGCATTATTCACCATAGGCAAAAGATGGAAGCAACCCAATTCTCCATCAACAGATGAACAGATAAACAAAATGCTGTATATATGTAACACTGGAATATCATCAGCCATGAAAAGAAGGAAATTCTGGTACATGCTAGAACAAGGGTGAACCTTAAAGACGTTAGGTTAAGTGAAATAAGTGAGTCTCACAAATACTGTAGAATTCCATATAAGATAGAGTAGTCAAACTGTAGAGAAGGAAGACTGCAGGCAGTAAGGAATGTGGAACTATGCTTAATAGGCAGAGAGTTTCAGTTTTGCAAGAGGAAACAAGTTCTGTGCATGGAGAGTGGGGATGGCAGCAAAACAGTGTGAATGTACTTAACCGCTTATAAATGGACAGTCCAGTGGTATTAAGATGGTAACCGATTATGTGTCCTTTACCACAATTTTTTTAAGGTAACATATACCCTCTAAGTAAATGTATCTTAATGATGTTATCAACTTACTTCTGGTGAACATTCCCAAAATTCACCCCTCTTCTCTTATTTGGGCTATTTTTAAACCTTACCTTTTCAATCCTGTTGAACACAAGAAGTGAAAAAAACCAGCAGTGGACTCTCCCCAAGCAGCAAGGTGAGATGTTTAAGACTGCTTTCCATTCACACAGGCCCTCATACTAAAAAAGTGCCTGGACATCATCCCTCTTATTTATACTCACAAGTCTATCACCCTCACTTCACAGTTGTGGGCATGGACCAAGAAAAAATAAAATAATCACAACCCAAAAAAGAAACAAAATTCAAATTTTCTGTTATCACATTCAAGCTGGACATCATCCTCATAAGACCCTCAAGATTGTTACTAGACTTGAAAAGCAAATTCGATTTACAAATTCATTTTGTGCTTCTATTGTTCCCATAATAAAATGCATTCTAGAATATAGATCTTTCTTATATGGTAAAAAAAAAAAAAAGTTTTTGACTTGAAAACCTTTTATTTAATTTATACAAATAACTACTAAATACAAAAAGTAGATTAAAACAAAATAGTTATTTTTTTTCTGGCAGAGTTTAAATGCACATAATGGATAATTCCGAAGAAAATGCATTTTCCCCACAGCGTTCAGGACTAAAATTCTACTGAAATCTTTGCTTCTAAATCAGTAATATATTCGGTGGTGTCACATGGGTAATGGCTAAATACATTTCTGCATATGAACTGAAAAAAGTTACAGTCTACACACATACAAATGTGAAGCACTTAAAATGTGAATTTAACTGATAATAAAAGAAAATGTCCATTTCAGAGTATAGTGTTAAAAACATTTTAGTAATAAAATCATAAGACCACATAAAAATAAGCTTTAACAGATGCATGAGGCAGTTTTGTAAAAACTACTTCATGCACAAGTAATAAATAATTTGCAAAGTTGTGTATAAACAATTCCTAATGTTTCAGCATCATTGTAAACATCAGCACATGTGTAAAATGCAGCAAAGTCTGACATTACATTTTGTTTTGCCAAATTGAATTCCTATTATCC
The DNA here is from genome assembly GCF_003265705.2 of Callorhinus ursinus. Taxonomy (NCBI): domain Eukaryota; kingdom Metazoa; phylum Chordata; class Mammalia; order Carnivora; family Otariidae; genus Callorhinus; species Callorhinus ursinus. The sequence goes on along the minus strand of NW_027397064.1, from coordinate 71,117,375 downwards.
GAAGACAGACCAGTGGAGTACGCAGCCAACGTTTTGGCACGTTGGGTCTTTAAAATTAAGAGTAACAGTGCAAGTAAGGAATGCAAAGAATTCCTAGTGCAATAAAGAAGAGAAGCACAGGCAATATTGCTGATAAAAATTCCCCACCTCCTTGAGTTTCCCATGGGGAGAGTCTAGGAGACCTGTGAAAGATATGCAAAGCTGCTGTCTTAATGCCCAGATCTCTTTTAGGATTTCTCTGTGTTCCTTCAGTTCCCCTACCTTGACAACAGTGTCTGTCCAACATGAGTCTCTGCAGTGTGAACAGTTTGTGAAATGCCCAGTTCACAGTCATTGAGCGAGGTTAGGGTGGTTTTGGTGTCTCCCCAATGCATGGCTGGGTAGACTGTCTGCCTTGTCAAAGCAGCCATGTGCCGAGGGAGACAGATGGATTCTGTTCTGACAACCCGTCAGGCCAGCCTTAGGTCCCAGCTGGACAATGACGACGTCAAATCTTCCTTCTTGACACCATGAAAATGTCAACAGTCAGTTTTCAATTTGTCTAGGGAATTATCAATTTTGGTCAAAGTCTTTTTGATACGCAGAGCTGTGAGTCTTGCGGATGGATTTTGATACCAGCATTCTTTCATCAGCTTAGCCAGAGAGGTTAATGTCTGAGGAGAGAAGAACAAATACCATAGTGAAAAAGTGGCTTTTCAGCGGCCTCAGAAACTTGGCAGATGTGTCAACAGATTTTGCAGAACTCTGCAGGTCTTGGGAAGGGACGGGGCTGTTACGGCCGTCTTCTTTATCAAATAATCAAGGCCTTGACCACTGATAAAGGAGTTCCTGTTGAGTTTTGTGAACTCTGGCCTTTGGAATCCTAATGCTACCAGCTGACTTTACGAGGTAAATTACATAGGATGGGCTCGACCCCCTGATGTTTTATGGGTGCTAAAAGAGATAATGCTACCCCAGAGTTAATAATGAAATCTGCAGATGGTGTCATACTTCAGTGTTTCAGACTTGCTGCTACAAAAGAGAAGCAATACAAATCTTCAGCAGAACAGTCTCAGTTTGGAATTTCAGATATGCAGAGAAGGAAAGAGGGTGGTCTCTTGTTTGACTTGCGAAACTGCAGGTCTAGGGCTAGTGGCAGAGTAATGAGTCTCCTAACTCCTAGAGCTAGTCAATAGTAGAAATTCTTGTGAATATTGTCATTTATTAGCAAGATCAGAGAATTTTGCTCTTTCAATGATACCATTTTGTGAACCTACTTAAATACGTCCAAGGCCCTTCTACATTAGATAGAAAGCAATAGACAGGGCAGATCATGCAGGAACTATGCTATTTGCTTGCTCTTGGGTTTCACCTAGTAAAAAGGTGAAGACAGCTCTAAAACTAAGAAACTGGCACTCTTACCGGGTCTGAGAACCATCTATTGGGTATGTTTGGCCTCTGTTGATCCACACAGACCACCTTTCTCATATCTTCAAAACTTGGGTCATTGGGAACCACGTCGTAAAATGGTGGCTTGTAATCCTCCACAATACCTGCACATGTGGACAAGAATTGTGTCGGTTACTGATATGAGGAATTCTTAATCTCAGGAAACAAACTGAGTGTTACTGGAGTGGTTGGGGGTGGGAGGGATGGGGTGGCTGGGTGATAGACATTGGGGAGGGTATGCGCTACGGTGAGCGCTGTGAATTGTGCAAGACTGTTGAATCACAGATCTGTACTTCTGAAACAAATAACGCAACATATTTTAAGAAAAAAAGAAAAAGAAGAAGATAACAGGAGAGGAAGAAAAGGGGAGTATGTCAGAGGGGGAGACGAACCATGAGAGATGATGGACTCTGAAAAACAAACTGAGGGTTCTAGAGGGGAGGGGGGGAGGGGGATGGGTTATCCTGGTGATGGGTATTGAGGAGGGCACGTTCTGCATGGAGCACTGGGTGTTATGAACAAACAATGAATCATGGAACACTGCACCAAAAACTAATGATGTAATATATGGTGATTAACATAACAATAAAAAATTTAAAAAAATAAAATAAAATAAAAGTACTTGAGGGAAAAAAAAAAAAAAGAATTGTGTCGGTTAGCAAGAGAACGGAGGTTTCCCCCAGGGCTTTATTAATTGGTATTGCAGGTTAAAATGTGATAGAAGAACTGAACACCTTCCTCACTTCAAGGTGATTCTGAAAGCTACAAAATAAGTGGAGAACAAGGTAGTAATTATTCTTCCTCCAAATCTCTGCAGGAATTACGTTAGAAGAGAATGTGGCTACTACTCATGTAATTACATTTATTGACAAAATGTTCTGTGATAACCCAAAATATAACTGAGGACAAAATTCCTTTGGTGATTAAAAAGTGACAACATTCTGGTACAAGATGGTGACATAGGATAGACCGTGAATGTCTCTCCTTCATGGATATACCAAATCTATACCTCTAGAGGAAGAGTTCAAAGGGATGCTACCAGACTGGAGAAGACAGTGGATAACTCAGGAAGAATTTCAATAAAGAAATTAAAAAACAAAGAACCAATCAGAGTTGAAGACACTAAATAACTGAATGAAATATAGACTAGAGGGAATCAACTGTAGATTAGAGGATGCAGAAGAATGGATCAATGATCTACTGGAAAGCAATCCAAGCTGAACAGGAAAAAGAAAAAAAAATTTTTTTTAATTAGGATAAGCTAAGGGATCTCTTTGACAACATCAAGCAAAAACAAACAAACAAACAAAAAAAACCCTGCATTATATGGGTCCCAGAAGGAAAACAGAAAGGGGGCAGAAAACTGACTTGAAGAAATAATAGCTGAAAACTTTCCTAACCTAGGGGAAAAAACAGACTTCTAGGTCCAGAAGCACCCAAAAGTCCTGAATAAGATGGAAACCAAGGAAGTCTACACCATGACACATAATTAAAACGTCAAAGAATAAAGATAAGGACAGAAGCAAATAGTCACATACAAGGAAAACCCCAAAAGCCTATCAGCTGATTAATCAGCAGAAACTGAATATATCATGTTACTCATTCTGGCCTGCAAAATGCTGAAAGGAGGAAAAAAAAAACCAAAACTAAAACCAAGAAAATATCTCCTTAAATTCTGGATGATAACCTCTCTGGGTGAAAAGTTCCCCAAAGAGGGCGCCTGGGTGGCTCAGTCGGTTGAGCGGCTGCCTTCGGCTCAGGTCATGATCCCAGGGTCCTGGGATCGAGCCCCACATCGGGCTCCCTGCTCAGCGGGGAGCCTGCTTCCCCCTCTCCCTCTGCCTGCCTCTCTGCCTACTTGTTCTCTCTCTCTGTCAAATAAATAAATAAAATTTAAAAAAAAACTTTAAAAAAAAAAAAAAGTTCCCCAAATAAACAAAAGTTAAAGGAGTTCATCACCACTAAATAGATTTTATGAGAAACGTTAACAGGACTTCAAGTGGAAAAGGAAAAAGCCAAAAGAAGAAAATTATGAAAAAACATTCATGAATGAAAAGCCAACAGGGTAAAGGTAGTAAAGCAATCACTTGCAAAGTTGGTGTGAAGATTAAAAGACAAAAGTAGTAAAATCAATTGTATCTAAAAACTAGGTTACAGGGCTTCACAAAATAAAAATGTAAAATATGACAACGTATAAAATGAGAATAAAAATAAAGTTCTTTTAGAATGTGTTCAAATTTAAATGACCCTCGACTTAATATAGACTGCTGTATACTTAGGATGTTATGTATAAATCTCATGGTAAACACAAACCGAAAACCTATGATAGACTCACAAAAAAAGAGAAAGCCCAGTCTAACACTAAAGTCATAAGTCACAAGGAAAGACAGCAAGAGAAGAACTACAAAAACAACCAGAACGCAATGAACAAAATGGCAAGGGTTATAGCAAATACAAACAGGTTAATCATACCAGGTATCTTCATTAACCACATGGTATAAAACCAGAAATCAGCAGTAGCAGTTAAACTAAAAGAAATCACAGAAATTAACACTCTCCTGTATAACTGATCTCTAAAATACTTAGAGACAAAAGCAAAGAACTAGACATGTGAAG